>NW_016158257.1:74443-110452 GCF_001687245.7 Rhagoletis zephyria | reverse complement strand
AGTTTTGCTGCCTTTCAGCCGCGTTATTGCTATTCGTATCTCGTCATAGTCAGGCGGAGGAACATCGACTCCGTCATTATCGACTGGGGGCTCGGGTTCTTCTTCTCCACAACTTTCCTTGCTGCTGCCATTCAGTAGGGTGGAAAAGTGTTCCCTCCATAATTTAAGTATGTTCTGAACATCGGTAACTAAGTCGCCATTGTTGTTCTTACAGTACGCCCTGGTCTTGAAACCTTCCGTAAGTCGCCTAACTTTCTGATAACATGTTCGGGCATTCTTCTTGTCGGCCAGCATTTTAAGCTCTTCGCACTCATGTATTTCGGTCTCTATCTTCTTACTACGGCAAATACGTCTCGCTTCCCTCTTCAGATCCCTATAGCGGTCCCACATAGCGCGCGTTGCGCCTGATCGCAGCGTGGCCCTGTAGGCGCCATCTTTTTTCTCTACAGCTTCCTGACACTTCTCATCATACCAGTGGTTCTTTGGGGCTCGCTGAAATCCGACTAATTCTTCGGCGGTGGTACTTAATGAGCGGGAAATTTGCTTCCACTGCTCGTATATGTCGGTTTGTTGAAGAGTGCTCTCTGAGAGCAGGTGTGACAGTCGAGTAGCGAATGCATTGGCTGTCTGTTGTGATTGCAGCTTTTCGACATTAAGCTTTCCTTGCATATTGTTGGCTGCAACAAGATAGTGGTCCGAGTCGATGCCTGGGCCAGGGAGTGTACGTACGTCTACAACACTAGAAGCATGCCTTCCATCTATTACAATATTATCGATTTGCTTTCTCATTTTTCGATCCGGGGGCAACCATGTTTCGGGCCCAGGCGAAGTCGGTCAGCCTCAGTTCGTTGTCGGACGTTTCGTCGTGGAGGCTGAATTTTCCGACGGTGGTTTCAAAGATCCCATCCTTGTCCACCCTGGCAATGAAGTCGCCAAGCACGATTTGGAATTCGTGGCGGGGGAAGGCCTGTACGTGCGGTGCATGTGCTCATAGAAGAGATCCTTGAAGGTCTCATCCTTCTCTTCCGTAGGGGCATGGGCGCAGATGAGCGAGATTTTGATGAACCTCGCTTTCATTCGGATACGGCTTAACAAAATTTGGTCGTATTTGATCTCAAAAAACAGGGCCAACCTTAGCTTTTGCATGCTGATTTAAAGTGCATTTACAAAATTTGTCTAGCACGCCCGGTTTTTGAGAAAAAACTGTTGAAGTGTCGAAAAACGGCAAAATTAAAAAAAAACTCAGTTCTTCGAGAGCATGCACCAAGGCGAATTTATACAAGGTGGTGTTGATGGCGAATTTAGATTTTCGACGAGGTACGTCTTAATGTCAAAATGATGTGTTTGTTGTAAAATGAATTCGCCTTGTTTACAACAAACACATCATTTTGACATTCAGTAGTACCGCGGCGAAAATTTAATTCGCCATCAACACCACCTTGTATAAATTCGCCTTAGCATGCACTTGTTTTCCCACAGATTCAAAAATATAAATTTATGAATTTTTTTAAAAACAAAGTGATTTCATGAACAAATCCAAATTTAAAAAAATCAGAATCTCAGTACAGCAATAGTCAGCAAGCATGCAAGCAGGTGCTGTTGTAGTTCAGCCTCGTTCTGGGCGGGGTTGTTGTAGCTATGATAACTACAACAAGTATTTGGAGCTTTGATTTCCTATCATACTACTTCCCAAAACCAAAGTTAAACCATTTCTTACGCTTTAAAGGAGCGTTCGCTTTAGGTATACTGATTGATGGCAAGCATAAGAGCGTCTAGGAATGTTGTTAAACTATGCTCCGTAGGTACATTGAAAAAATTCCTGTAAAAAAGCCTAATAAGGGTATTTATCACACCTTTTATTATTAGGTGCAATCCCGTATTCCTCGGACTCGGACTAGTAAAACTGTCAAAAAATAAAAATTCGCTCAGAGCGGGAGAGTAACATTGAAAAGTACGGGATCGATTTCTAGTAAAAATGGTAACTTCTGTCAACTTCAACATAACCTCCAAAATTTGGTTGTAAATTTTTGCTTATTTTGTATGTAAACACACTCAGCTCACACATGTAAATACTTTCAAATTCAATTCAAACAAGTAATTAAATAATTTTCAACATGAATTAGCAGAGTGCACTTTTCTTTTGTTTGCAATTTGGTTGCCAAACACACTACAGCTGATCGTTTGACACATTTACCAGAATTTACCAGCAAAAAATTCTCGGACTAAAACTGGTAACTTCTGACAGAAAGAGAACCGTATTTACTCTCTTTTTTGTTCTCTCAATAGTCAGAGAACCGCATACGGGATCGATTTCCAGTCAAATCTGACTGATTCTGACTAGTACGGACTCGTACGGGATCGCAGCTATTATTATAAGTCAACTGTCAAAATTTGTATGGAAACCCATTTACAAATTTCTGATAAATTTCGCTAACGATTTCACAGAGCAATCTTGATAAACTGAAGCCAACGCAACTCTGTTGCAGTGTAAACGAAAAGAGAGTATGGGGCGTTCATGAAACAGATATTAGGAGTATACTCGTACGCCCAACTATCTAAAGTTTTAGAAAACTTTTACTGGTTTTGCGTTCTCGTACCCAAAAAACTTGCAAAGTAGGGGAAATTGAGAGAGCAAAATGTGAAAGAGAGCTGCAAATTTCTGCTGCAAAAATTTTTCCCAGCTGAAACTTGCAAGTAAGAAAATCAGCTGATCACAAACACATGTTTGTAAATAAACAAAAGAAAATATGGCCTTTTTGAGTTATTTATTGCAAATTTTATTATTATTGCTAATATATAACGAAAAAGTGAGCAAATTCAATAAGCACAAGGTTAATATACTATTAATCTCCAGATTGTTTACTTTAGTGTGTGCTGACTATGGTTGCCGTATGACATATTTCGTTTGTACCATAATTTACCTTTAAATATATCAAAATAGATTTAAATGCAGCATGCTAAATGTTTTTTTGCTGAAGTTTTCGGTTTTGGTAGGTTGGTTGTTGAAATGAAAATTTTATAATTTTAAAGCTACATCTGTAGCTATATCTATTACATTTTTTTGGATCAATGATGGGTGTTTCGAGGAGATGCCCTTGTTTTTGAGTGAATCACCATGTGATATCACAAATAATTATGAGAAAAATAACTTAATCATTTCGATATAATTAATTTGTATTTTAAATAGGTTTTTCTTATCCAAAACTATTCAATTGTATAAAATGCCAGATCGGTGAAAATGTACCGAGCAGAAAATAAATTGCCAAATTAATCACCAGTGGCAACTGTGCAAGTGATCAGCTGTTTCGAAGGTTGTAAGTTTTTGCAAATTTTGCGTTCTCGCACTTCTGTTGATATTTCGTCTCTTTGAGAGCGAAAGGTGCTAAATTCTCAGAACTTTTGCTGATGGAGAATTTTGCCCTCTCAATACGAGTTCACACCTATTAACTTAAATATCGGTACTGAAACGCTGTTGTATAAGTATAGCATTTTACTTTGAAATGCAGAAAATTATCTTTGACACATATTAACAGATGGCAATCGAAATTTCAATTACGTTTGGTCGAAGGCGAAAATTTAAAAATAGCTCTTTACGCTGTAGTTTTTACGGAAATTGGCATTAATGAAATAAAAGTATTCGTTTAACTTACGCGGTTTGATCTTATTTGATAAAGACCAATTATTATTTATTTTTAGTGTTCACCCTATGAATCACGAAAATTCCTGGAATTAACATTTTTCGCATACCGAAATCCCGGGAATGTTAAAATGCTTCGGGATTGAATGTAACAGTCTTAAAAACTTTGGTAAATTGCCCCACTTTTCCGTTTATCAGTTTCTATTTTCTTACATCGAATAATACGTCTCACTTGTTTTCTCAACTGCCGGTAGCGCTTCTATATTTACATACTGCATACCTACATTACTCCTTATGTTCGAAATTTGTTCGCCTTCTCTCTGAGCCACAGGCTTTTGTGCTCAAACGAATCTTTTAACGAAAGATTCGTTACTAAAAACCTATTTCACCAACAAACTTCTAAAAATCAAACACTTATTTCCTTCAAATGCATTGCGAAATCTATCGAAGTATTATGTTCACTTTTATTAGTCCAATTTGTTTGTTGTTATAAATACATGTATATTTGCAAATATAATTAGGTCTTAGTAAAACATTAACTTCCACAATTTGTTTATATCGATTGCATAGTATTTGTTTTTATCTACCCAATATAAAACACCGCACAATTTACATATTTCTATGTGCAAATGTTTGCATTAAGTATTCAACTAAATTTCTTTTATTAAATAACGACCTATCTTGTTTTTGGTTTTATTTTGTAGAAAAATTTCGCATGAAATTCAAAAGCTTGGACAGTTTCTTTAGCTTGTCATTATATCGAGCCCTAGCACGCTAAAAAAACGTAAGCGACATTCAAAAAAATTGTTTTATTTATGCAGATATGCATCTAGATGCACTAGGTGCATTTCTGAAAAAAAACACAAAGTTCTGAAAAAAATTTCGCTTATACTTTTTTGGCGGTAGTGTCCGATATGTTTGTATGTAACGTAGTACAGCTTAGAAATATAATACAAAAATATATGTTTATAGTATGTACGCAATTACTTGAGTATTATCGAAATATTTCGAAGTTTACTTATAAAGGAGTGGAATATTATTTTTCGAGTTGAAGCACACTTTAAAGCAATATCAAAATCTGCTAATGCAAAATTGGGATTTCTAAAGGGGTTCAAGGTAATGAAGGCTACGTGTTTAATTTTGCAAATAAATTGCGTAAAGTTTTTATTTTGTATTATAAAAAATTTGGTTTGAACCAATGTACATACGGTGTTTCTACTTGAATTGCAAAAAGGCAGTTTATATTTAATGCTTTTTTTTGGTTTGTTTTATATGTATTTGGAAATATTGAGTAGGAGCGTTTAAAAATGGAATGTAAATTTTTTTTATGGTTTTTTTTGTTGGTTACTTTTTTTGCTTGATGATCGCATTCAATTACGTTTAGTCCATGCTCTATGGGAATTGCCATAAGATTTATGTTTGTGAAAATTTCTGCTTATTTTTAATAACTCTCTGCAGGACTGCTATTGTGGGTTCTCATTACAAATGCTTCAAAATATCTAGTAGTTATTCAGCTCGGCATACTCCAACTCTTGTGCAATTGTTTTGTACTTTTCCAGGCCTTTGCTGACTTCGGCTGTGAATTTTGCACGCGGAGAAGGAAGGCATGTAAGAGACAGAGAAAATTTTTAGTGATATTGAAATATCAAAATTGTATTTAAATTTTTACAATTTTTTACCTGACAAAAACCAATATAAAATTTAAAAAGATAAACAAAATAGTTTTTTATTCAACATTTATCTGCTGTTGGAAATAATATTTATTTTATATACTCTTCAAATGTTTCTTACACGAGCGTGCATAGGTGTTACTACATACAAGTAAGTACATATAAATGTATACGAATATTTAGTAGTAAAGCAATAATGTAGTGAAATGAAAAATATGCAAATAGTTAAACTAAATAAATACAAATACACAATTAAATATTTGGTTTTCTCTTTATCTTGGTTAACATCATCAATGAGCTTTACATACAACTAGCCAAAGGCAACAGTTATTTACATACATACAGCTACGAGCGTTCAAATATAATACAAATCAAAACTGTAAACTTCAGCAAGCCAAGTGACAAATATTCGATTCGTGTGTCACTAATCCGGCTAGACTATTAAAGTCAGATGTATTATAAACACGCAGAAGAAATGGAATTGTTTCGCGTTTAAGAACTTTGATTGTTGCCGTTGCTGCTGCTGACTTCGCCGCGGCACTGGTTGTTGTAGAGCTTGTGTTGTTGCGGTGGTAAAATTTGTGAACTCTATTCCTTGAGAATGAGTTCGACGAAGGCGGTGTCGAGATCGTCTCCAATATCCTTGTAACGTTCCTTCTCCAAGACAAGGTATGCGTTCATCTGACCATATTCTGCACAAGAGTTGATGCATGCACCTTATCAACTCCTCGCCAACGTACTTGAATAGCTCAGCTGCCAGGCTGTCAGCTCCAGCAGTTTTGCTGCCTTTCAGCCGCGTTATTGCTATTCGTATCTCGTCATAGTCAGGCGGAGGAACATCGACTCCGTCATTATCGACTGGGGGCTCGGGTTCTTCTTCTCCACAACTTTCCTTGCTGCTGCCATTCAGTAGGGTGGAAAAGTGTTCCCTCCATAATTTAAGTATGTTCTGAACATCGGTAACTAAGTCGCCATTGTTGTTCTTACAGTACGCCCTGGTCTTGAAACCTTCCGTAAGTCGCCTAACTTTCTGATAACATGTTCGGGCATTCTTCTTGTCGGCCAGCATTTTAAGCTCTTCGCACTCATGTATTTCGGTCTCTATCTTCTTACTACGGCAAATACGTCTCGCTTCCCTCTTCAGATCCCTATAGCGGTCCCACATAGCGCGCGTTGCGCCTGATCGCAGCGTGGCCCTGTAGGCGCCATCTTTTTTCTCTACAGCTTCCTGACACTTCTCATCATACCAGTGGTTCTTTGGGGCTCGCTGAAATCCGACTAATTCTTCGGCGGTGGTACTTAATGAGCGGGAAATTTGCTTCCACTGCTCGTATATGTCGGTTTGTTGAAGAGTGCTCTCTGAGAGCAGGTGTGACAGTCGAGTAGCGAATGCATTGGCTGTCTGTTGTGATTGCAGCTTTTCGACATTAAGCTTTCCTTGCATATTGTTGGCTGCAACAAGATAGTGGTCCGAGTCGATGCCTGGGCCAGGGAGTGTACGTACGTCTACAACACTAGAAGCATGCCTTCCATCTATTACAATATTATCGATTTGCTTTCTCATTTTTCGATCCGGAGGCAACCATGTTTCGGGCCCAGGCGAAGTCGGTCAGCCTCAGTTCGTTGTCGGACGTTTCGTCGTGGAGGCTGAATTTTCCGACGGTGGTTTCAAAGATCCCATCCTTGTCCACCCTGGCAATGAAGTCGCCAAGCACGATTTGGAATTCGTGGCGGGGGAAGGCCTGTACGTGCGGTGCATGTGCTCATAGAAGAGATCCTTGAAGGTCTCATCCTTCTCTTCCGTAGGGGCATGGGCGCAGATGAGCGAGATTTTGATGAACCTCGCTTTCATTCGGATACGGCTTAACAAAATTTGGTCGTATTTGATCTCAAAAAACAGGGCCAACCTTAGCTTTTGCATGCTGATTTAAAGTGCATTTACAAAATTTGTCTAGCACGCCCGGTTTTTGAGAAAAAACTGTTGAAGTGTCGAAAAACGGCAAAATTAAAAAAAAACTCAGTTCTTCGAGAGCATGCACCAAGGCGAATTTATACAAGGTGGTGTTGATGGCGAATTTAGATTTTCGACGAGGTACGTCTTAATGTCAAAATGATGTGTTTGTTGTAAAATGAATTCGCCTTGTTTACAACAAACACATCATTTTGACATTCAGTAGTACCGCGGCGAAAATTTAATTCGCCATCAACACCACCTTGTATAAATTCGCCTTAGCATGCACTTGTTTTCCCACAGATTCAAAAATATAAATTTATGAATTTTTTTAAAAACAAAGTGATTTCATGAACAAATCCAAATTTAAAAAAATCAGAATCTCAGTACAGCAATAGTCAGCAAGCATGCAAGCAGGTGCTGTTGTAGTTCAGCCTCGTTCTGGGCGGGGTTGTTGTAGCTATGATAACTACAACAAGTATTTGGAGCTTTGATTTCCTATCATACTACTTCCCAAAACCAAAGTTAAACCATTTCTTACGCTTTAAAGGAGCGTTCGCTTTAGGTATACTGATTGATGGCAAGCATAAGAGCGTCTAGGAATGTTGTTAAACTATGCTCCGTAGGTACATTGAAAAAATTCCTGTAAAAAAGCCTAATAAGGGTATTTATCACACCTTTTATTATTAGGTGCAATCCCGTATTCCTCGGACTCGGACTAGTAAAACTGTCAAAAAATAAAAATTCGCTCAGAGCGGGAGAGTAACATTGAAAAGTACGGGATCGATTTCTAGTAAAAATGGTAACTTCTGTCAACTTCAACATAACCTCCAAAATTTGGTTGTAAATTTTTGCTTATTTTGTATGTAAACACACTCAGCTCACACATGTAAATACTTTCAAATTCTTTAGAATCCACTTAAACAAGTAATTAAATAATTTTCAACATGAATTAGCAGAGTGCACTTTTCTTTTGTTTGCAATTTGGTTGCCAAACACACTACAGCTGATCGTTTGACACATTTACCAGAATTTACCAGCAAAAAATTCTCGGACTAAAACTGGTAACTTCTGACAGAAAGAGAACCGTATTTACTCTCTTTTTTGTTCTCTCAATAGTCAGAGAACCGCATACGAGATCGATTTCCAGTCAAATCTGACTGATTCTGACTAGTACGGACTCGTACGGGATCGCAGCTATTATTATAAGTCAACTGTCAAAATTTGTATGGAAACTCATTTACAAATTTCTGATAAATTTCGCTAACGATTTCACAGAGCAATCTTGATAAACTGAAGCCAACGCAACTCTGTTGCAGTGTAAACGAAAAGAGAGTATGGGGCGTTCATGAAACAGATATTAGGAGTATACTCGTACGCCCAACTATCTAAAGTTTTAGAAAACTTTTACTGGTTTTGCGTTCTCGTACCCAAAAAACTTGCAAAGTAGGGGAAATTGAGAGAGCAAAATGTGAAAGAGAGCTGCAAATTTCTGCTGCAAAAATTTTTCCCAGCTGAAACTTGCAAGTAAGAAAATCAGCTGATCACAAACACATGTTTGTAAATAAACAAAAGAAAATATGGCCTTTTTGAGTTATTTATTGCAAATTTTATTATTATTGCTAATATATAACGAAAAAGTGAGCAAATTCAATAAGCACAAGGTTAATATACTATTAATCTCCAGATTGTTTACTTTAGTGTGTGCTGACTATGGTTGCCGTATGACATATTTCGTTTGTACCATAATTTACCTTTAAATATATCAAAATAGATTTAAATGCAGCATGCTAAATGTTTTTTTGCTGAAGTTTTCGGTTTTGGTAGGTTGGTTGTTGAAATGAAAATTTTATAATTTTAAAGCTACATCTGTAGCTATATCTATTACATTTTTTTGGATCAATGATGGGTGTTTCGAGGAGATGCCCTTGTTTTTGAGTGAATCACCATGTGATATCACAAATAATTATGAGAAAAATAACTTAATCATTTCGATATAATTAATTTGTATTTTAAATAGGTTTTTCTTATCCAAAACTATTCAATTGTATAAAATGCCAGATCGGTGAAAATGTACCGAGCAGAAAATAAATTGCCAAATTAATCACCAGTGGCAACTGTGCAAGTGATCAGCTGTTTCGAAGGTTGTAAGTTTTTGCAAATTTTGCGTTCTCGCACTTCTGTTGATATTTCGTCTCTTTGAGAGCGAAAGGTGCTAAATTCTCAGAACTTTTGCTGATGGAGAATTTTGCCCTCTCAATACGAGTACACACCTATTAACTTAAATATCGGTACTGAAACGCTGTTGTATAAGTATAGCATTTTACTTTGAAATGCAGAAAATTATCTTTGACACATATTAACAGATGGCAATCGAAATTTCAATTACGTTTGGTCGAAGGCGAAAATTTAAAAATAGCTCTTTACGCTGTAGTTTTTACGGAAATTGGCATTAATGAAATAAAAGTATTCGTTTAACTTACGCGGTTTGATCTTATTTGATAAAGACCAATTATTATTTATTTTTATTGTTCACCCTATGAATCACGAAAATTCCTGGAATTAACATTTTTCGCATACCGAAATCCCGGGAATGTTAAAATGCTTCGGGATTGAATGTAACAGTCTTAAAAACTTTGGTAAATTGCCCCACTTTTCCGTTTATCAGTTTCTATTTTCTTACATCGAATAATACGTCTCACTTGTTTTCTCAACTGCCGGTAGCGCTTCTATATTTACATACTGCATACCTACATTACTCCTTATGTTCGAAATTTGTTCGCCTTCTCTCTGAGCCACAGGCTTTTGTGCTCAAACGAATCTTTTAACGAAAGATTCGTTACTAAAAACCTATTTCACCAACAAACTTCTAAAAATCAAACACTTATTTCCTTCAAATGCATTGCGAAATCTATCGAAGTATTATGTTCACTTTTATTAGTCCAATTTGTTTGTTGTTATAAATACATGTATATTTGCAAATATAATTAGGTCTTAGTAAAACATTAACTTCCACAATTTGTTTATATCGATTGCATAGTATTTGTTTTTATCTACCCAATATAAAACACCGCACAATTTACATATTTCTATGTGCAAATGTTTGCATTAAGTATTCAACTAAATTTCTTTTATTAAATAACGACCTATCTTGTTTTTGGTTTTATTTTGTAGAAAAATTTCGCATGAAATTCAAAAGCTTGGACAGTTTCTTTAGCTTGTCATTATATCGAGCCCTAGCACGCTAAAAAAACGTAAGCGACATTCAAAAAAATTGTTTTATTTATGCAGATATGCATCTAGATGCACTAGGTGCATTTCTGAAAAAAAACACAAAGTTCTGAAAAAAATTTCGCTTATACTTTTTTGGCGGTTAGTGTCCGATATGTTTGTATGTAACGTAGTACAGCTTAGAAATATAATACAAAAATATATGTTTATAGTATGTACGCAATTACTTGAGTATTATCGAAATATTTCGAAGTTTACTTATAAAGGAGTGGAATATTATTTTTCGAGTTGAAGCACACTTTAAAGCAATATCAAAATCTGCTAATGCAAAATTGGGATTTCTAAAGGGGTTCAAGGTAATGAAGGCTACGTGTTTAATTTTGCAAATAAATTGCGTAAAGTTTTTATTTTGTATTATAAAAAATTTGGTTTGAACCAATGTACATACGGTGTTTCTACTTGAATTGCAAAAAGGCAGTTTATATTTAATGCTTTTTTTTGGTTTGTTTTATATGTATTTGGAAATATTGAGTAGGAGCGTTTAAAAATGGAATGTAAATTTTTTTTATGGTTTTTTTTGTTGGTTACTTTTTTTGCTTGATGATCGCATTCAATTACGTTTAGTCCATGCTCTATGGGAATTGCCATAAGATTTATGTTTGTGAAAATTTCTGCTTATTTTTAATAACTCTCTGCAGGACTGCTATTGTGGGTTCTCATTACAAATGCTTCAAAATATCTAGTAGTTATTCAGCTCGGCATACTCCAACTCTTGTGCAATTGTTTTGTACTTTTCCAGGCCTTTGCTGACTTCGGCTGTGAATTTTGCACGCGGAGAAGGAAGGCATGTAAGAGACAGAGAAAATTTTTAGTGATATTGAAATACAAAATTGTATTTAAATTTTTACAATTTTTTACCTGACAAAAACCAATATAAAATTTAAAAGATAAACAAAATAGTTTTTTATTCAACATTTATCTGCTGTTGGAAATAATATTTATTTTATATACTCTTCAAATGTTTCTTACACGAGCGTGCATAGGTGTTACTACATACAAGTAAGTACATATAAATGTATACGAATATTTAGTAGTAAAGCAATAATGTAGTGAAATGAAAAATATGCAAATAGTTAAACTAAATAAATACAAATACACAATTAAATATTTGGTTTTCTCTTTATCTTGGTTAACATCATCAATGAGCTTTACATACAACTAGCCAAAGGCAACTATTTACATACATACAGCTACGAGCGTTCAAATATAATACAAATCAAAACTGTAAACTTCAGCAAGCCAAGTGACAAATATTCGATTCGTGTGTCACTAATCCGGCTAGACTATTAAAGTCAGATGTATTATAAACACGCAGAAGAAATGGAATTGTTTCGCGTTTAAGAACTTTGATTGTTGCCGTTGCTGCTGCTGACTTCGCCACGGCACTGGTTGTTGTAGAGCTTGTGTTGTTGCGGTGGTAAAATTTGTGAACTCTATTCCTTGAGAATGAGTTCGACGAAGGCGGTGTCGAGATCGTCTCCAATATCCTTGTAACGTTCCTTCTCCAAGACAAGGTCGTCTAATGAATTTAGGTGGGTAGAAAAAAATTAAACAAAATAATTAAAATTTAATTGAAAAAAGTTAAAAAAAACATTTATCAAAAGTATACATATAAAAATAACATTTACACATGNAATTAAACAAAATAATTAAAATTTAATTGAAAAAAGGTAAAAAAAAACATTTATCAAAAGTATACATATAAAAATAACATTTACACATGTACGCACTTATATATTATGTAAACTTCACATATTTTCGACTAAACAATTAGACTTAAATAAAGAAAAGAAAATACATAAATATACATATTACGATACAATGGAGATTTGTGAGGAAATCTTTATTAAAACATTATTCCGAACAGAGAATTTTTTTACAATATTGATAGTTTCATAAAAAATCGTTAACTTTTCATAAAAATTTTGTAGCAACTTTAAACCAGCAGATTATACTTAAATTGGATGGACTATAAAAATGTTATACCAATGAATTTCTCTCTCTGACTACTCTCTCTGACAAAAAAGATTTAATTTTGCTTAAAATTTTTCACATTTTAGCCGAAGGTTAAACAATTTTTAAATAGAATGAACCATATTTTTTTAACATGAAATTGTAAACAAAAATTTCTATACGGAGTCTGTTTCTAGAGGGTGTAGTGAGTGTTAGTTTCTGGAAATCATATTAAATAATAAATTCGAAGGTTCAAGAATAAATATAATTAAGTTAATTTATTTCGAGTCAAAAGAAAAAAATTGCATTTTACTTAATACGATTTTTCTCAGAAATCCATTGTTTCGTCTTAAAAATAAATCAATCATAGTGTTCGACAACAGATAAAAATTAAATTGTATTCACGTAATGCAAAACAAAATTAAAAGCACAAAAACAAAAAATAAAATAAATTAATTAAAAATAAAGTTTACCTTTTCTTGCTTCATTAGACGGCGGAAGGTTCAAAAGCGGCTTCATACATTCGCATTGGCTTCTTGTCGTTGTTAGTGCAGCAGCCGTGTCGCTTTGCGGTTTATTATTTAAAGAGCGTTTGTTTTCTCATAAAAAGCAAATACAAAATAAGCTGGCAAGCTGCTGTTAGCGAAAAGTAAAAAAAAAAAAAACTTCCTCACAATACAGCCGCCGCCAATAGGCAGGCAATTTATTTCCGAATAGCATTTTTAATTTTTTATAGATTTTTTATTTTCAATATTAAATAAAGAGGAAAATAAACATAACAAATGCACTGGTTTAAATTAAATAGGTTTTAAAACAATAGGGCTGTTCACGGTTGCCATGGTTCAAGACTATTTCCACAATATCCTGAACAGCCCTACTATATTTTACTGTGGATCCTCTAAACTAAACGTGTTCATGCAAACAACTAAATAAAACTGGCAGCTTTCATAGCGGCTGTGTTTATTGCCTATGCGCGTATGTGATTGTCGCGCCCTAAGAAGAGGTTGTCTTTGCACTCCAGGTGCTGGCATATTAATTTTTTACATAAATTTTACTTTTTTGAGACAGCGATTCACCACCTAAATTAAGCTGTTGGCGCGGGGTCTGGGGCAGCCTCTGCAGCTGGAGCAGCCTCTGCGGCGGCAGGTGCGGCTTCGGTAGCTGGAGCAGCCTCTGCGGCAGCAGCTGGTGGTGCAGCCGCTTCCGGAGCAGGCGCCGGTGTGCCAGCTTCTGCTGGTGGAGCCGCGGCTGCCTCTGCGGGTGCACCTTCGGCTGGTGCTGCTGCGGCAGCTGGAGCACCTTCTGCAGGTGCGGCAGCAGCCGGAGCTCCCTCAGCCGGCGGGGCAGCTGCTGGTGCGCCTTCCGCTGGCGGTGCGCCTTCAGCTGGTGCTGCAGCTTCGCCTTCTGCTGGTTCCGCGCCAGGTGGTGGTCCTTCGTAGTTCTTGACGAATGGCACCTCAGCGCCCTCTGGTGGCAAATCAATGGAGTACTCAAATGGTGGTGGTGGCGGCGGTGGTGGTGTTGGTTCCTTGACTGGCTCAGGCTCGGCGGCCGCGGCCGCAGCTTCGCCTGGTGGTGCGCCTGAAGGTCTTCTGACGACAGCCTCTCCACCCTCAGCTGCGGCAGCTTCTGCTGCTGCCGCTGCTTCAGCCTCTGCTGCCGCTGCTGCTTCCGCCTCAGCTTTGGCAGCTTCTGCAGCGGCAATTTCCTCAGGAGTGGGCGTTGGCAATTTCGGTGTTGGCGGTTTGGGATTGCGTGGCGTCCAGAATGGTTCAAGTCCGGGTATCAGATCCAGGAAGGCCAGGTCAAGACTGTCGCCAATAAGGCAATAACGTTCCTTCTCAACAATAATATCATCTTATTTTTTTTCAGGATCAAACGTTTTCAAGTGTTATTGATGCATTATCGACGTGGTTTTTAATTTTGTGATTAGAGATGGCATGATGGTTTGATGAGCCAAAATGCAAGAAGATAGCAAGGACATGCGAGCAGTAAGAAGATCAAAAAATATAAAATGCAAATTAATCAGAAATAAAGTGTATAGCAAAACTTAAATTAGAGCCAATTTAAAATATATGAATGTTAAAATATAATCAATAAGGGTTTAACAGAATGAAGGGTTGGTTGCACTTTTTTTTTTGGCTGGTTACTAGTAGGAATCTTTTTTGTTAGACAGGCAAATGGGAATACGCGACATTTAAACACACACAAGTGCAGCAGACCATTCCAGGCAACATATCAGAAATCGTCGAGCATGTTTCGTATCCGAGCCGAATTGAAATTGATACGAGTTAATACATTTTTGGCATCCAAATTTATTTTGTTTTTAAGAAGTCGCAGTTAATCACAGTATTCTATTTTATATAAATAACTCGTCCAGCTTTGTTTAGTCATCCCAGAAAACCTTAAGCGGGTGGCGCTTCGGCAGGAACATCAGCAGGAGGGGCGGGTGCCGCCTCTGCAGGCGCAGCAGCTGGTGCATCAGCAGGAGCACTGTCTGCAGCAGGGGCCGCCTCAGCTGCTGGCGCTGGAATGCCTTCGGCCGCAGGAGCAGCGCCCTCTGCTGGCGGTGGTGCTGGTGCTCCTTCGGCTGGTGGGACACCCTCGACAGCTGGAGCAGGCGCGCCTTCAGCCGGTGCAGCACCTTCTACAGCTGGGGCACCTTCAGCTGGTGCCGCGCCCTCCTCCGTTGGTGGTGGCACAGTGCTGGGGTCGAAGTTCTTTACGTATGGCACTTCAGCGCCCTCTGGTGGCAGATCGATGGCATATTCGAATGGTGGTGGCGGTGGTGGTGGAGGTGTAGGTTCCTTTACTACTGGCTCAACGGCAGCCTCAGCTTCAGCACCTTCAGAAGCACCTTCACCGGCTGTTGGTGCTCCTTCAGCAGCTGGTGAGCCACCCTCAACCGTTTCACCACGTTCGGCCGCTTCAGCAGCTGCTTGGGCCGCCGCTTCTGCTTCAGCAGCTGCAGCCTCGGCTGCAGCAATTTCTTCAGGTGTTGGTGTAGGTACCCGGGGTTTGGGATTACGATCGGTGTAGAACGGTTCCATGCCCATTAGATCAACGAAGGCCAAATCCAGGCTGTCACCTATCATTGCATAGTGCTCCTTCTCAATAATCATTTCATCTGGTGAATGTTGGTAGGCGGCGCAAACGCGTTCATGGGCAGTTATGCGTTTATGTATACCATTGAATGGTTGTAGGGTTGGTTGGTTGGTCGGTAGGTTGGTTGGTTGACAGGTTGGTTGTACGGATTTATTGTGGTTAAGTAGGCGGTTATCAGTAAAATAAACAAAGCGGCGAACGTGGGGCAAGATGAATAAAATCAAATAAAAAGAAGCGAAATTAAAATTAAGTCTATATAGTAACCCTTTAAGTGATATTTTTATAATGCACTGCTGATCTTGATGAATATACTGTAGCTGTGAATAGTTGAGATGCTGAGTTCAAAATTGTTTGTAACACAAATTGGGCGGGGCAACAGCGACACGACACGATAGCGTATTTCGTTTAATAGTAAAGAACTTAAGTAGCATAAATACGTACATACATTTACTAAATTACTATCACATAGCAAAACAGGCTAATTTTCAGGAGACGTTTATAGTTTTAAATTCATTTAATCGTGCAGAAAACGGGGAAAAATCATATTTTATGCCAGTGCGGAAACTGCACAAGGTTTTACCATGGTATCGTTGCCTCAGAGACAGTATTTTAGAAAAGGATCGATATGTTATTACTACATACTACATACATATTGTTGCAGTTTATTAAAACAACTTAAGTGATTTTAGAATGTCTGACTTTGAATTAAAGAATAATAAGTTTCAATTGAATTGTATATATTTATGAAGCTTCTATTAAAAGGGCTTCTTGGTTGGTAACCCAATATTGCTTTAAGGCAGAGGTTCCCAAACTTTTTTTCTCGTAGACCCCTCTCAAAAATTTTCTGGTTTCGGTGGACCCCCTGCTGATAGATTTCTAAATATTCACAAAGCTCGTAAAAAAATTAAATATGAAAATGTGAAAATTAGATCGCGGGTGAATTCATAAACTAAAATCAGAGTGGCCAAAATAAAAGTAAAATATTTTCTATTTATAAAAAGAATGTGATTACACAAATGTAAGTTTTAAAAAATAGAGCTCGTAAATACTTCAAATACTCTCTCGCTCGGAAGAGTTATATTTTTTTAAGAGCACTGCACTGCATTATCTTCACCATAAACTCATCAAATGTTCGGCCCACTCATGACTTTACACGTTGAGTATATGTATAATAGTTTATTTGTGTTAATGGCATCATTTTTATTTTTATCGCTCCGAGTTTTAAAGTGAGGCAAAAAATATTTATCACATTTTTAAAACACAAAACTTTTAATTAAGAAACTGACAATAGAGAAAAGAGCGAGTTTAAAATAATGATGACAAATAACCAAGCAACCAAGAAGCACAAACAGTGTTCTACCGTTTCATCTTCTTCAAGGCAAGATGGGCAAATGGACTTGTCATTTACGCCTATCACAGTCAGGTGTTTGTGTCACGTGAAGTGACCAGTCAGCAGTCCAGCAAGTTGTCTGCAGTGTCGTCTGCTCATTGAGAGCAAAAAATTAGATACACCTTGTGAGATTGAAGGCAACATGAGTTTTGCCCGCCTCGATGCCTCTGTCATTTCTGAGCGAAATATTCACCGTTTCTGATGGTGGCTTCGATTGCCGAAGGTGGGACTGCTAAAACTGGTTGCGGACCGAGGAATGCCTGGTCGGAGCAAACTCTGGCCAAATGATCAGATGTCTCATAACGAGGTAGTCCAGAGTGACCTGGCACCCAGAGTAAAACAATCTCGCTATGTTCACCATCACATTTTAGTCGAGCCTTGCATTGCCGAACTAGTTTGGAAGTACTTAAATAGGGGGCTGGTCAATGCCTTAAGTGCAGCTTGGTTGTCACGTAAACTCCTTCGCATCCACTTATGTTCCACCACGTAGTTCATGGCTTTGAGTATTGCAATTACCTCAGCCTAGAAGACTGAAGCATATTCCCCTACAGAAAAGCGAAGCTTATCTCCATTAACCTCGAAAAAGACCCCAAATCATGACCCAGAATCAGTTTTGGAGCCATCAGTGAAGATTCGACAATATGTGAGTCTGGTCTAAGCGATGGAATCAAACCAGAATTCAGTATCGGGAACTCAACATTATAGAATCTCTTCAACAAAGGTAATGGTGGCATAATATCTTGTAGCAAGACACAAGTGCTTAAATCTCTGCCGCCAGCAATTTTCGCCACTCATTGTCATACCAGCATCCGGTTCTTTTTAGTCTGCAGGTGGCCTTTAAGGCTTCCCCACGTATGAAAATACAAAGTGCCGTAAGTGCAGCAGTGCGCCAAGAGCACTATACACCATTCAAAAAAATTAAATTTAAATAAGAGGCTATCAAGCAAACATTTTGGTTATTTACATCGAAACCAGATAAATTTTCGTGGACCCCCATTTACAACTAATGAACCCTCATATTTTGTTCACGTCACCGTGGAACCCCGTCGAGTGTGCCGTGGACCCCTGGGGGTCCACCTGGTCCACTTTGGGAATCACTGCTTTAAGGGGAGAATTGCATATCTCGTGATTAGCTGTTTTAATAAAATGCCGTGTATATTTTTTCACACGCTTGGTAGTCAAAATACTTGTGTTAGTTTATTTTTGGAAAAATACTTTATTTGTGCAAATTGCAGCTGAATCATATGTAAATGTATTTATATGTAAAAATATAAATAATAATTTGCCTTCGCAGTTAATTGATTTTACGTAAATAAACTGAATGCAAAATTGCATACATTATTTCGTATGTGTTTCTAAATTTACTGCAGGCTAAGAATTGAGTTTTATTTTATTTTTTATTTGTTTTTTTGTTGTGGAACAACAGCAATCTTTAATCTTTTAGGGTTTTTTTTTATAATTTGTAACTATTTTTATTGTCGTTCTATAAATGTTTTCTGCGTGTGGGAAGTAGGAAGCGAAATTGGAAGGAGACAGGATAGTGGGACTAAAGGCATTAGGAAAATACTTAAAAATTAAACACAGATATTACACAAAAATTCTAGAAATTCTCGTTTTATGTCCTTTTGTCTCTGCTGTCTTTTCATTTACAATAATCAAATATTTATTAATACATAGAAATAGGTAGCATTTTGTCTTTCTTCGTTTTAGGTATCAAACAGAAAATTACATACAAGCGCACAAGGTTCAAAAAATAAAATAATATTTTTATTAAATTAAAGTTATAAATTAGTGTCTTCGTATTCAGCGTAATAATGCTTTTGTTGCAAATGTCTTATTAGTGCATATACTTTTTAATTTAAATGTTTTAAATAGTGTAATTTATTAGCAACAGGCGCAACAAACACGATTAAAATAAAACAAAATAAATTATTAAACTTGAAACAAAAAAATTTAAACAAAAAGTTTATATTGCAAAAGGACAATTTGATTATTGATTATTGAAGTCAAGAAAAAATTTATATTTACTCTTACTTGCTTTTTATACTGGCAAATCTTAACATTTCTCGCTTAAATTTGCATAAGCTAATTTAATTTCGTAATATTTTTTAATTTCAGCACACTTTGTAGTGAAAAGTTATACTCTAAAAAAATGTTTGTATAAAATGGAATATTTTGCTCAATAATTGGAATGTTCGAAAATGCATAAGTGTAGAGTTGCAACGTGAATACTTTTTCTACATTTTTTTTTAATGTTTACAATTAGTATTTTTCAGGAATGCAACTTAGAATTTAAATTTAAAAATGCTATATAGAGAAATAGATTTTTTGTTTGTTAGTTAAAAAATCATGATTTTTGTTTTGCAATTTATTATTTTATCTGCTTCTATCAATCATTTTGCTGTTGCTGTTGTTGCTCTACTACAAGTAGTTTATGTTACGCTGCACGATTCGCTTTGCAACAAAATGCTTTAAATAAATTTAATTATTATTGTTTTTTTTAACATTATGGAAGGATGCCCACTCCGCCGACTCGATATCATTTAAAAGGCCCGCTGAAGGCACCTCCATTCGTGGTGTGTTAGGCAGCAAAGACACTCATTCATGTACATACATAAATATGTATGTATGTACGCACATATGTATTCTTGCATACATTTGTTTTTCTTACGATGTTGTTGCAGTTTTTGTAATAGTTGTTGTTTAATGCAGTTGTTTCTTAATATTTTTTTCACTGTAATCGTAGTTAAATAAGAGTGTATGTAAGTTATAATGCTTGCATGTATGTATGTATGTATGTATATACGTATGTATGTTTTGTATACATGGATATGTAGGAGGAGGCCACAATGGAGCGAGTGGGAGTGGCAGTGGCGTTGATGTAGCAAATTATATTCACATATTTTGAATATCATGCAGAGTGGCTTCCATTTCTTCCTGCAGCAGTTTGTTCTTATTGCGTTCGTTCATAAGATCATCTGAGCAGTTGTTTTTGGTGGATGTTGTTTGTTTGTTCACATATTTTGAGTGTTTTTTTTTTTTGATACAATAAGTTTTACATGGTTTCAGTACATAAACAAATCAAAAAAATAAATAACAATAAATAAATAAAAAATAACGTATTGTTAATATTTAAAAGTTAACAAGAACAAAGATAGTAAAATAAAAAATATAATTATTTTTTAAACACAATAATTTCGTTCAAACACAAAATTTGTTTGTATTAAGTTGTTTTTTTTTTTTGTTTAGCAGTCAATAGGCGGAGCAGGTAGGCGAGCGAGCAGGAAAGCACATAACATGAAAGAATAAATTAATTGGTATAAATAAAGAACCAAAAAATTAAAAGACGGTGTACAAAATTATGTTGCACAATCAAAATTTGAATCAAAATACATAAAATAAAATATTAAATTTATGGTTTTAATCATAGATTTGATGTTATATAAATAAATAAATAAATAAATAAATACAAATAAATAAATAAATACAAGAAAATAAATTTAATGAAATAACACTATTTATGACAGTATTAAACTAGTCGACGATAGTTATTTTTAAAATAAGCATTCAATTACTTTTATAAAAGATTTTCTCCACTAGCAAATCTCATTAACGGATAATTGTTACAATTTCTAGTAACTACTAGCGTTTCAACGCATTTCGCGTCTTCCTTATGTTATATAATTTAGCGTTATTAATGGATTTTAAAGTAAGAAAGTTGAGGTTTACGACTGCAGAGTAAAATATAAATTCAAATCTTTAATTTAGGTGAGATTAAAGTCTAAATTTTAAGTCATTACAAAATTGCATTTTTTTATAAATTTTTGCAGATTAACTTTTGGGTAATTTGAACTTTTTAGGAACTTTAAAACAGTCAGATTAAATATAATAAAAATTTCATGAGCTCAAAAAAGTATGTTAATGCCAGTTTCTTCTAAAAACAAACGTCTAATGTCAAATTTTCACTAGGTAAATACGAGGTGGACACTATTTCCATTAAAGTAATGACACGGGTATTATTGAATTCCCAATTTTGTCATTGCAATTTTTGTAATTTAATGCCCAGTGACAAAAGTGAAACAATTAAACCATACATTGGAAAACACAAACAATCGGGTAAATGCAAGTGTTTCGAAAATGAAGAAAACTGTACTTAATGAATGTAACTAAAAGATAAGCTTACAACACCTAAGCTAATACTAGATACATACATATCGTCACCTGAATTGCAAAAATCTCGCCGAAATGTAAAAGGTCGTAAAACTTAAAATTTCACTTTTTGATTGTTATGAATAATTATTAAATAGTCACGACTTCGGATTTCTATTTTTATTTTTATATTTTTATGTATAACTTTGGATCACGTTAACCGATTTCTATAATTTTTTTTTAAAAGAAAAGGAGGGGTGTAACCTCACAGGTAGTCCCATACTAATTTGGTTTAAAATCGATCATTGGGTCATGAAGAAATTAACGATCATCTGATATTTTTATATGAGATTTGAAGTCGGTTGTTGTTGTTGTAGCAGCATACAAATTCCCCAAAGACTTTTTGGGGAGGGTTGCTGGAGTGACAGTCCTTGGCCAGATATAAATCTGGGTCGTTCCGGTTACGTAGACCCGACTGTCGTGGGAATGTTTGTTGCTTAAAAATTACTTGTTGCATTTCAGATGACGATATGCATGTACATGGAAATTAAAAAGTGTTATTTGAACAGCAAAAACTTGCTCAAATGCATAAGTATGTAGTATATATATTTACTAAAGTTTAAAATTCAAAATTTGTACATATTTTTATATACATGGTACTCATACTATTAAAACTAATTACTGTCAACTATTTTATTTTTTACTACACTGATACTTTAAGTTTAAATATGTAATAGAAAATGAAATAGGTCTTTAATGGACATACCTTCGAGCCTGTCGACTTCCTTCTGCAACTTTTGAACGGAACGTTCAGCGAATTCAGCACGGGCTTCAGCCTGGTTGTTTTTATTGATGATTTTCGCATATAGTAGAGTTGCAGTTTTTTTTTTTTTATGGGGAAAACGGGAAATAAAAATGTATTAGTTTATGCATAGATAAAAGTTGGCATTTGTACAAAAACCATTTTTCATAAGTTAAATTATGGGAATCCAGTAAAAAATGGACAGACATAATGACGAGAATATAAAATAAAGTTTATCAATACATATATGTACATACATACATATTTAAAGATGTTTTGTCTTTTAATTTATTCTTTAGTTACAAGGCACAAAGCTAGAATTTTTGATTATAATATTTATTGTTATTAAATTTTGCAGTTTTTTTTTACATTTTCGTCATTATATCTTCTTTGGGGATTTCAATTCTTTTCTGGGGATTGAAAAAGCTTCTCAAATACTACCAAAACCAGCGTTAATTTGTAAGAATATTTTCTCGAAAATGTTTTCTGCGTAAAACACTCGTCTTTTTGGGTATTTTCGGTTAACAGTTATTTACTAAATTATTTATGGAATAAAATTAAATGTTAATTGTGTTAAAAGATATGCAGATACGTTGTTAGTGGTGTTATTTTTTCAAAATCTATATGACTTTGATAAACAAAAAAATGGTACAACTAAAAATTTATTTCAAAATTCAATTAATTGAAATTAGTGAGTAGAATCAACAGCTATTCAATTAGTTCCCAATAATTAGTATTTTTTAGTTTAAAGATTTGCTGTAAACTAGATAAACAAATTATGTGGCTACACTACCTACTACATACACACATATGTACATACATTTTAGAAGTACATATGTACCGCTAAGTGGGGGCATAAGTGTAGTACCAACTTTAAAGCTTTAATTGCCTTATATGTTGTCCAATTTGATTTGTTTTAGACTAAACAGAAGTCAGCATATTATTAAAAAAAACTCTTTTGGTTAAATTGCCAACTACAGTTGCTACAAAATTTTTTTTTCGCCAACAGCAGCAGCAGCTACGATGGAAATAAACTGTGGTTTGCATTGGTTTATCAGAAAACAAGAAAAAATGTAAGTAGCTTCGACGAGGCAAGTCCAACTTACAGTTTCTAAATTAATTTTCATTTGAAAAATCTCCTGTTCGCTTTCTTTTTGCGCTGCACGAGCCTTAATATGCACGAATAAGAGCAGAAAAACAAGGCGTTGGAGAAACGGCGATGCACACAACACAAGAGAAAAATATATCAATGATTTATTTTTTTTTTTTTTATAAAATCGTATACCATAAATTTTATTTCGTTTTATGATCTGCCAAATTGAGTACACAAAGTAATAAAATATCTACCGAAGAACTGATATTTTTGATCATTGCACAAAACAAAAAAAAAAACGTTTTTAAATAAAGCTTAGGAAAACTATCAAAACATAAAAAACAATTTTTAAGTATTAAAGATATTAAATTCTATGTAAAAAGGTGTAACAAAATATGTATTTATGTGAATACTGCTGTCAAGAAATAAACTAGAGGGATTGCTACAAAAAATATATTTATAAGCTACGGCAAAAAGTTATTCATACACATATTTTACACAACACAATCGCGTTACAGCGCCTACCAGTAGGCAATGATTTCGCGCACAGTGCTGCGGAAAATTTGTTTCAATTATTATTATGATACTTTTACTTTTTTTGAAAGATCTTTCACCGCTATTGGCAATCAATGCACAAAAAGTTGTTTTCAATTTTATGCAAGTGTACATTTGTGGGCTTAAAATTTTACCAAAGATATTAAAAAAATATATATGTACCTATATATAAAAATATCAGTTTGTGTGGTCGTCTGGCGCAGCGTGAAAATGTGAAAGAATTCTGTTTTTTTTTTCGAATTACCGCACTCTACTGTTTCAACTGGTGTTTGCGGCATATGCTTGCTTCCACCTAGTTTAATTACAGGTTTTTTCTTTAATTTTATCTACTTGCCATGATATATTTTTCTGTTGTGTGGTGATCGCTGTTGCTGTTTGGGTAGATATTTAGATTTGTTTTTCTATCTTATATTTGTTTCTAATTTTGACTAATCTATGCATTACAACATGAACGGAAAGAAAATAACAATAAGGTATGTATACATATGGATTGTATGTATGTAGATTAGAACAAAAACCAAAATGTAAGCTCAGGTTAAAAATATTGAAAAATTTACAGTGGACACCTTTTTGTTCCTATTACTTTTTTATGTACATTAATTAAAATTGAGAATAACAATTTGTGCAATTCGATATATGTATTTTTATTTTGAATATATTTTTTTGCATAGATTATTTATGCGGGTGGTATTCACGCGTTTATTGCTTAAAAGGATAGGTAAGAGAACTGGGGAAGTGTGCAAGTTCGGGTAAATGCCAGTAGTATTTTTAGAGCTTACGCGTGAATACCGTTTTTAAGCTACAAAACATTTGGATATAAGCAAGCGTAATGAAAATTATGTGTATTATATAATGCAAAAAACGTTGATGACAAAAGTATGTATTTAAAATAAGCGAACTTCTAATTGAGTCGAAACCAGCAGCGCTATCTAGTAGGCTGTCTTAAATTTTTTTATGCGGCAACACTCAGTAAAGATAATACATATTGCGTTTATCAGCTGAAAATTGTTTATCCAGTAAATATTTTATTGAAGGCTATCATATAATCGGATAATCAGACGGCTTTCAGGGCCCTGAGCGCTAAGGTGTTGCGCTCGAAACTAGTCGGGGAATGTCCGACCTCTATATCAACCACGTCGGAGTATTTTCTAATCAGGCTCATTTGGGTTCCGGGCCACAGTGACATTCCGTTAAACTACGTGGCTGATCACTTGGCAAGGAAGAGTACCCTTGAAACGTTATCACCGCATGGGGAGCAGCCGCGAACGCCTCTCCTCCTGCGGTTCACTCTTGGACAGCTGGGCCTCATGTAAGCTCAGCAATCGCTGGTAAAATACTGGGACACACGCCATTGCATGATCCTTCCGTTCTGGGGTGAGCCGGGCGTGATCATGGGAGGTTATTATTCTTACCTCGGCTCCCGCTGTTGCTGGGAGTTCTGACAGGCCATTGTGCGATTTGGACAAACACTGCAAGGTTAATACCTCCTGTATCTGCTGTCAAGAGGATGACGAGGGGGAATCATCTCAACACTTTCTATTCGACTGTCTAGCTTTCGTGAGGCTAAGATGGCAACATTTTCTTTCACTTCCTGGTGGAGCTGTTTGGCATTGCAATTCGTGGTATTGCAGAGGACAATCTCTTATGTGCGCCACTACATCCCATGTCTGGGACAATCTCTATAACCTAATCTAACATAAGCAAAAGCAGTATGGCACGGGAAGCTAAGTATGTACATATGTAATTCATCGAATCTGCGAATTTGGTTCGTTTTTGTAAAGAATTTGCTATTTTTCATCAGTAGTATAAATTATCGTAATTACAAAAGTTTGGTTAGGTTAGCTGCATTTAGCGAATTAGAAACGTCCATAGTGATTTCAAGATATTATAAGGAGACATGGATTTCAAATTATATTAGAAATATGGCTTTACTTGAGGATATACTTAGTAAATGGTGTATCTGTTGATTTGCTGCTATGCTCAAGGATAGAGCGCAAGCCTTAAGCGTAAAGTTCCACAAAATGTGTTTCAGACGTATACCAAATTTCAGGCTTTCCGAATTTTACTCAGCTATAAGTTTTATATTTTGGGCGGGTTCGCTGAGACATATCGACCGAAGCCTTCATATGGGGTTCTATTCTAAGTACCGAGGCGAAGTAGAAATCGCAGCTCATAATGTAATAAAGAATCAATAATGGTTCCAATATTCAGCAGTATATAAATAAAAATAAAGTTTATGTCCACATAAAATTTTATACATATCGCATTAAATTTTTTCCAACAGTTCTTGTATAATCAAATTTTAGTTATAGTTATTTAACCATGTATGTGTATATTTGACCCGAATACCATTAAGAAAATACTTTACAAATACCAGATTCATAAATAGAATTGTGTTTAATTGCTACTCTTTTAATAGTACAGTAACTATGCTAAAAACAAAAACCATTAATACCTCTTTCAACTGATGATCCAAAATTCTTATTTGACCCTCAAAAGTTTCCTCTTTTTGCGTGGCCTACAAATCGCAATTTTACGACATATTTTGATGATCGTACAGCGAAATTAAATGGCCAACAAAAAGAACAATCCCGTTGTTCAAACGACCGAACACAAAAGGGTGTAATAAAAATGTAAAAGAAAGATACCGCCAATAGGAGACATTAATTGTAGATAATAACGCGGAAAAGCATTTCGATGTGTTCGGCAGTGGCGACAGGTGGCATGTAATATAATTTTAGTTTTATTGTTTTTTTTTTGCATATCCATGATGAAGTCAAACAAATAGTGATGTTGATTGGTTGCATTGGAGCATTTTAGATTTTAGATTAGTAGGTGGGCGTTTGACGGTAATGTTTTTTTAGTGTTGCAAAATTAATAATATGTGTAAAAGAACAACACAAAATCGTATACATGCAAGCAATAGTTGGTTGGATTTCACATTTTATGTTGTTGTTATTGTTTAGTATTAGTTAATTGCGGTGGTGATAGCGGTTGTTGACATTTCATTGATTGTTGTTGATATTGGCGTTTTCCATTTGTTGTTGTGGTTGTAATTGGCAGCAGTTTGAATTTTGATTTCGTCGTGGAATGCGGTGCAATAATCATTTTTTAAGCATGATGCAACAACAACAAGGTTAAATTCAACAACAAGCGAGGGAGCAGTGAACAGCAACAAATAAAACATGAAAATAAACGAAAAAAGAGGTGAATATATATACATATACTATATTAGCGGGTTAGTTATTTGTATTTTTTTAATTATACAATAATTAAAATTAAAACAAGCAAAAAGATAAATATAAATAAAAATGCATAAGCGATTTTTTTTTAATTAAATCGGTAGATATTTTATACGTATGCACTGCAAAAATATATGCAAATAATTTATATATTTTTAACATGGTTAGTAGCTATAAAAAATGTGTATATATTTATTCACATAAAAATACATATACAAAAAATAACATAAGTCACATAAGATAGGTTAGTGCATAGTTTGTAAAATAAAAAAAAAGAGAACAACGCAGAGCAGAAGAGCCAACAGGGCAGCGCGATTTTTATATTTTCTCAGTGCGGTTTTTTCATAACTACGAAAAAGGCGCTTGTGACGAGCAGAATTGCAGACCAAACACTCCAATGCGTTTGCAAGTTTGTTTGCTTTTGCATAGAGAACGTAAAATGAAATTTCGAAGCTTACAGGCAACTATTCCTGGATACAAACATTTTTAAAAGTGCTTAATCTTTGCCCCATAAGTACGCAAATGGCATTTTGCTCAGCTGTCAAGTGNCTGAAATTTCGAAGCTTACAGGCAACTATTCCTGGATACAAACATTTTTAAAAGTGCTTAGGGCGGAGCTCTAAAAATCTTTGCCCCATAAGTACGCAAATGGCATTTTGCTCAGCTGTCAAGTGCATTGCTGGTACATTATGAATGCCCGCGCTCGTGTAAAATTAACGCTGTTTGTGGCATAGCTAAAGAACTCATTAGCAGAAATTCTTTACTTTTTCAATCACTGCAGTAAGGGTCCATTTTTTAGTCGATTCGCAAAATTGGTTTTTTGCTTTTTTTAAGCTGCTTCTCTACTATACCTCCTTTAGACGGGTGTTCAGGGTCTTGATTTGGTTCTTGTATTCTTCCTCGCGTTGGTTGGCCTTTATGTAGTTAAAACCGCGCATTTGTTGTAGTCGATTTTTATTTGGCAAAAAACCAAGGGTTCGTTAACCATTTTTGATGACATTTCGTAAAAAATATATGGAAAGTTTTTATTTCAAAAATTAAATAAGATGAGTATATAACGCTACTGTCTACCTAAAATATATGTAATGCTACTGAATGTTTCAAAAAGTTTTTGATGTAAATATATTAAATACTTGCATACTTATATCAGAAGTAAACAATATGTAGTAATTTAATAGAAAAACAATCAATTTAAATAATTACTTAGAAGAAATGTGGTAGTGTAACTCTGAAAGTTGCGTTGAGAGTAATGCCGTATTTCCACTAGGCAATGAAATCACAAAAATTTGTGCCATTTAAATGTTCACACCTGCCTGGTTATCTGGATATGTGGTAATACTTTTTATTCAATTTACAAGAACAAAATGCACTAAAGAATAAAACACGTAAATGCCTCGTAACCATGTAAACCTCGCAAACTTACTTAATTTTGTAAGAAAAATCGAATTATTTACGAGGTTTGCGCGTTTCGAAGAATACCTTAAATAATTTTTTAACCAGAAAACCTGATGACCTAGCAAGTGTGAACACCCACAATTATTTTTTCGTGTCCATGGGAAGGGGGGTATTTTTGACATTTCGATTGATGCCGATTGGAAGTCCGGCGGATGCTCGGATGTAACTTTGTTTACATTGTATTTTTACGCTGCTTTTAATATTTTAATTGCTTATTATAACAATATATATCGCCAGTATAATCAAAATACACATGACTTTCAGAATTATGTACATATACACATTGCTTATAATATATATTTTTAATAAAATTACAAAGATTTTAAAACAATTTAGATAAACTAAACTAAAATATATATGTATATTAAAAATAATACTTTTCTTCAATATTCATACAAAAATTATGCATACTGACCTTCTCTTCTGAAACTTCAAGGGATTTCAAGTTGTTACCGACAACGCGGAGTTCTTCCTCAAGTTCCACAATTTTGCTATTAGATGAAAAGTTTTTGAAAGAAGTAAAACAATTAATAACAAAATCTAATTGAGTGCATATAATAACAGAAATTCGTAGAAAATTTGAAGCCAAACTCTGCAGTACAATCACTATTCAAAGTGAAATAGATTGTTATGCAAATTATGATGTTTGAATATTTTCGACAGTTAAAAAATTAACCGAGTGCAAATAAAGAAATTAAAAATTTGCTGCCATCGACTTCGCTGTTTTGTTTTTTTTTTTTTTTTTCCCGCGGCAAGCCAAAGTCAATAGATTGCACACACAAAGACGCTAAAAAATGGTGTCAACAAATCAAATTCCTTATGCTGGTAAAAAAGGGGCAAACAAATTTGCCAATAAATATACAAGAAATATTGGGAAAAAATGTCACAGATAAACGTGGGGAATTTATTTTTTAATTTATTTTTATTTTTTTCGTTGAAAGCCAGTAGACTATAAAACAAATAAAAATTGGAGTTAAAGTCGCGCATTGTAAGTGGTTACCAAAAAAATGCAAAGCCAAGTGTCACTTGAATTATGGTTTCTTTTTGCGGACGTGAATTGTTTTTGTTTGCTTGGTGGCAGTCACTTTCAAATCCACCAGCACCAAAAAAAAAATTAAATAAATAACAACGAAAAACTGAGATTGATTGCAAAAGCAAAATGCAGAGAAAAAAATCGGATTCAAATGACTGGCAACTCTACAGGAATCAACGAATCATCAACAAATGCCGATGTATGTGTGTGGGCACAGGTAAATATTGAAAGTACGTTAACGGCTGATACTCTATGGACCTTTAAGCTTTAAGTTGGCGTTTCACCATTTTTCGTTCGGCCGTGTAAAAATAAGTGATTTCACTTTCAAAAATGCAAAAAATAAACGAAATTGAATAAATAAATGTGTTAAAAAATCACTGCAACGACGACGGCGCTACGCCAAAGTGTCAAAAAAAAGATGATTTCAATAGAAGTACCAGTTAAAAGTTGCTGCTTGTTAGCGGCAGGAATTACTTTTACTGCTGCTCTTATAGATGCACATATGTGCATACCAACATATGATGAACACAAGAAAATAAAAAAAAATATTGGTAAGCACAAAAAAATATCTTTCAAATGCACTGCGAATATATGTAAGCAAATGCGCGACAAAACCAATTTTTCGCCAAATACGTGACTGCGTCGAAGGAACTGATTTAAAGGGAAGAAAAACGAGTCGATCTTTGTGCAGCAAAATGTCAACACTGAATGAATTATTATTGCTATTAGTTGGTATTAAAACCTTAAAAAATGGAATTAAAACAGACATTGTGATGAAATTCGTACTAAATTGTTTACCATATGTCAGTTTTAGAGACGTAATTATGAGATACATGCGCATACTTGACCACAACTTTGAAATTGGCTTCAAAAATCTTAAAATTTCTATAACAATAAATATGTATGTAAATTTGTATGTATTTTTTTTTGTATTTCTAATAATAAGTTAGTTAAAACAAATTGCATAACACACAAAACGTTTTGAAGCAGCACAAACCTTTCGCTAAGCTCAACTTTTTCCTCGGAACGTTCCAGATCCTGTTCCATAAGGACTAACTTTCTGGCAACCTTTGTTTTTCAACAAGTATTTCCAGTTCCGGTTTGTGAGCGCCACAGAGCGGCGAAACAGCATACAAAGGACACACACACGCAAGGCAGGACAAGCACAGGGCAACGAGCGAACGGTGGTGGTGTCAGTGTCAGAAAGGCAACACAGCAGCAGGCGAGCGAGCGAGTGTAGTGTTAATGTTGTTTTGTTTTGTTTTTTTTTTTTTTTTGCAGCGTTTCGGAACGATTTTTAATATTCAGTTGGTTAGCATTTAGCGGTAATCATACACATAAAGAGCGGTTTCAAATGGAGGAAAAATTGACAAAAAAATTCCATTAGTTGCTTAAATATGTGAAATTGTTTTTTGGTGTATTTTAATGACACATGAATGTGAAAAAATGTGAATTTATGCAAGAAAAAAATGTAAATGTACGCCTATGGACCTATGGCTTACTAGATAAATGTATTACTATTAATTTAAAAAAAAAANAATGGATTTTGCGTGATTGTGACATTTCTATTTGTACATACAAACATACAATTTGCTTTGCTGGTATACAAATAGGCGCATGCATTGTAAAGTTTGCATAAAATTTGTTTATTATTCACATTTTTCCAATTCATCGTCTACTATTATTTCACTCTAACTAGCTAGCTAATCTTGCATATTCAGGCAAATGAATGTACATATGGACATACATATCACTAGCTTAGTGCTAAAAGTTGCTAAATCCACTTTTTGTGAAAACTCATACATATTTTGATATAGAAGGAGAAAATGGCTATGAGAACTTTTTTCGTCAAATTTGTTACGATGGGCTTAGCAACTTTTGCGCTAAGCTAGCGATATGTATGTATATTTTTTGTAAATATTGTAAAATAAAAAACAAAACTTGAAACAGTAACAAAGAAGAAATAAAAATTGCAAAGTTTTTAGGTTAGGTTGCTTGCTTGCAGTTTCGTAAGTTAGTCGGGTCAGCCGGGCACAAAATAAAAAATTTTCATCGCTTAAAGCTAAACAAGATTTTTTTATTTTTTTTTTGTTTAATTTGCTGCAATTTGCAGCTGCGCAATTTTAATTATTTATGATAGGAAGAAAACAAAAGCAACAACAACAATTATGTTAGTGCTCCCATTTTATTTTTTGTGTATATTGATGACAGTGGAGCAAAACTGCATTCATTCATGTAGAAAAAACGTACTTCTCTCCTTGCTCGGCGCGTTCCTCGGCACGTTCCAAATCAGCTTCAACCATGGCCAATTTACGGGCAACCTTTTGGATGTTTCACGCATTTGTAGTTCGTATTGTGTGTTGTTCGTTGTACAATAGTACATAGAGTTTTACATTTACATAAGTTTGTGTTGTAAAAATTGTAGTTGAACAATTCGAGGAAAATCGAGATACAAAAAATATACATAAATCAGTACATAAGTAGGATATATTTTGTTTATTTTATAAGCGGATTTTTTTTGTTTTTGTTGCGTAGGAAATGCAGCGCAAACAGCAAAACACAGATGAACAAACAGGCAAGTACAGGCAGGCTTTAACAAACACAAGTCCGGTTCAAGTCGAAAGTGGTTGTTTCTTAAATAAAACTCTGATAGTCTTTGAGTTGTTAGTTATGCTAGATTTTTGTGGTTAGCATACGATGATATTTTATAAATATAAAACTTTTATAATAAAACCTGTGCGCTACGATTTTTGTGTCCTAATTTGTCATATTCATTACATGTTCATAAATGCTATTGCTGAGCAAGATTGCATTGTTCCTTCGCGGTGTAAAGATATCTTATGGTTTTTGTACGTTTATCCTAATATTTCTGTTTAAAGTTGCAAAACGATAGCTACTTCGTTCAGAGATTTAATAAATCATTTGCCAAAAATGAAGCACTTTTGCGAGACTTTCTTAACCCTAATTTTCTTAAAACTGATCTAATATTGATACTTTCCTTCAGTGCTTACAAAAGTGAATCGTTTTCTCGTTCAATAAGTGAGTGTATAGTTTTTAGTCGCACAACTGTTTGTCTGTAGAACTTTTCACAGTCGCTTTTTGAACGAAATTCGACATCCACAATACCACGGAAAAGCGATAAGTAATGGAATAATAATAATACTACTAGTCGGCACTCACAAAAGAGGTGTTGGGCCCAGCTCAGGACCTCTTATGACATCCCATTGGGCTTTACAATTTCTTATCTACATAGATGTATGTATGATTTAAAAGCAATCGCAACCCTGCGTACATTTCAGCAGTTCGTCGATTTTCATAGACCTTCTATATTTTCGATGAACTGCGCGCCAAGAGAGACAAAACATTTGATGCTAACCGTTTTAGTAGCTGAAATTTCTTTTTTATAGTTCCGCTGCGGCTGAGTGGTTAGAGGTGCATACTACCACTCCATAGGTGCAGGGGTTTTCATTGAATATAATAGCCTAAAATTATCGTTTCGTGTACCAGACTATTTACGGAAATGAGGCGCAGTGGACGAACTAGCAAGGTGCTAAACGCTTATTAACAAGTAGGAATGTCTCAATGACATAAAGTTTTCGATCTGAAATGCGATCAGACTGTACAATCTTCAAAACTCTGGCCTAAGGCAAACTTCCCGCAACAGGCAAATGAAAGATGCGATTCACAGCTAGCTACTGTTTTATTTAGATAGATATGTAGATATTGAAATGAGGTATGCACAACGACATAGTGGTCTATTGTACACTCTCCTCTTCACAATGATTCCTGAAAGCCTAAATTCCTCAAGAACAGCAGCAGTGCCTTCGGGGGTAGGGAGTGAATGGAATGTGCTCAAGCTTTGGCCACATCGAGCTTAGTCTTCTCTCACGTCCTCTGCAAATCCAGCACACTCGATAAGAATATGTACTGGTGTCTCCTCTGTTGATTCGCAGAACCTACATATGTAGGTCATTGGACTATATTCGTAGCATATACAGATGCCCACTTTGTCTGCAGTGTCCTGTAAAGATACCTGTGAGTATTCTAAATTTCCCCTTTGGGAGGTTAATCAGGTTTGGAATCCCAGTAGACTATTTTTCCTGGCGCAGTCCTTTTGAGCCACGCCAATTTAGGCCCCTTAGTGCGTTCCTCTCCTTACTGAGCTCTTCCCTAGGAGTTTCGGGTCCAACTGTAGTGATACCTGCCGCCTTTTTCGCGAGACAGTCCGCCGTCTCATTACGCTCTATTCCCCTATGGTACCCATGCCAATTCTATGTTGTTTTGCATATCAAGGGAATTAATTTTCTCGTTGCACTCAAGGACCAGCGATAATCTGATTTCATATGAAAATAGAGCCTTGAGCGCTGCCTGGCTATCGCTTAAGATTATGATTCTCTCGTTTCGGTGTATGGATGGAGGATGTATCATTAGCTCCGCATACATAAAAATTGCGTAAACCTCCGCCTGAAGAATGCTCGGATATTTCCCCATAGAAACAGAGACGCATTACAGCAGAATTCAAATAAGGGAAATTTTCCGCAATGTCGTGGCGGCAAAAGGATTCAAGCGTCGAAACTCTGCCATTGACATGCACCCCTCGAGAGGCGAGGCAACGTTGTTTCCAACACGGCCTGATTCACGACATTCATTCGTGATCGAAGTATAAATAAAACAGTTTCCATTTTATTTGATTGGATTCGAAACGAGTCGATCGCCATTGCCGTGGTTCGAGTAGAGAACTTTTGTGAGTGCCTGAAAGAGCTGAGTTTAACAAAAACCCCGTGCGTAACCCGAACGACAACAACTGTCCCTTTCGCAACATTTTTCAAAACTTGTTGGGGAATGTTTATACAGTCACAACAACAACAAACATCAGAGATCTCCCATCATTTATTAAATAATCGCATCGGATTAAGTTTTAAGTTCAAGTAGCCGACTTGCATTTTCGTATGTTGTTGTTGTTGTTCTTGTTGTAGCGGCTACTAAGCCCTGTTCGGGGCGGTTCATCCATCAACGTTGTCGTCAATTTCAGCTAGGGGGAGGCCCAGGAAGTGTGCGACTTCCACAGGGGCTGTCCATAGAGACAGGGGCGTTAGCTGAGTGGGGTTCTCAGGGCATGTGAAGAGGTGCCGGGAGTCATGTGGCGACTCTCCACATGCCGGGCATTGGTTGGGCACATCCTCGTTGATTCTACTCAAGTAAGAGTTGAGCCTGCTGCAATAGCCAGAGCGAGGTTGGGCTATTGTAGTGCGGGTCTCCCGAGGCAGATAAAGTTCTGTCCCGTCCACGTCCGGTGGTTGCGTGCCTAGAACGGTATTCACAGTGCGGGAGTCTACATAACTTGAGACTGATTACCTGTGAATGCCGTTCAGGGCTGTCGGTAGGTTGACAAGCCCAGAGGTTGTTTGATAAACCTCTGGACTTCGTCCGTCAGTTCGTAAAGATGCCTCCTGTAGTGCCGTGGCGAGCGTTTTCCGCGAGCAGCTGTCCGCTGGGATGGCCACGTCTGTGGCTCCCAGCAAGGAACTGCTTGCAGAGCATTATATTATGCTCCTTTACTGGAAGCATCTGGGCCTCGTCATGTAGGTGGTGTTGGGGCATCATCAGGAGGCATCCTGTCGCTGTTCGTAATGCCCTGTTTTGGCAGGTCTGTAGCTTCATCCACTGCGTCCTGCTAGTCATCGGCGACCATACGGGCGCTGTATAGCTTAGAACAGGCCGGCCAATTGCCTTGTATGTTTCCAACAACGTTTCTTTATCTTTGCCCCCAAGTGCTGCCGGCCAGAAACTTGAGGACATTGTTGCGGCTCTGTACTTTGTTGATAATTGCGGTTGTATGCGCCGAGAAGGAGAGCAGACTGTCGAAGGTAACTCTGAGGATTTTCGCGTTAATCACCGTCGGTATTGTTACGCCAACGACGTGAATACTCAGTTGCAGTCTGACCTCCTTCGTCCAGGTGGTGAAAAGTGTTGCCGAGGATTTCGCAGGGTATAGGGCAAGGCTTCTTGCAGTGAAAAAGCGAGAAAGTTCGAGGTTACCGTTTACTTTCGAGCACAAGTCATCAATTCCATTCCCAGACGCGATGATCGAACAATCGTCAGCATAGGAGACTATATTAGCGCCCTCTTGGGGCTGAGGAAGCTTTGAGATGTAACAATTAAACAGTAGCGGGGACAGGACACCTCCCTGTGGTACCCCCTGTTTAATTTTACGTGGCTTGCTAGGTTTGTCTCTGAAAATTACTGGCGAGTGTCGACCACTCAGGTAATTCGCCGACCACCGTTTGAGTCCCTGTGGGAGTGAGGAGGCCTCTATATCTTCTAGTAGTGTTGAATGACTGACAGTGTCGAACGACTTGGATAGGTCCAACGCTACTAGAATAGTTCTCTCACAGGGGCGGTTTAGGTTTAGGCCACGAGTTATCTGAGTCTTTATGGCGTTAAGTGCTGTTGTTGTGCTATGCACTTTACGGAACCCATGTTGATGCTTCGCTGGGGTCAGCTGGTTCGTAAAGTACGGGAGCAGCAGGGCCTCGAGTGTCTTCGCTACCGGGGAAAGGAGAGTTATCGGGCGATAAGACTCTCCTTTGTTGGCTGGTTTCCCCGGTTTGAGCAGTGGGACCACTCTCCCCATTTTCCAGATGTCTGGAATGACGAGAGTGGCCATAGACAGGTTGAGGACC
>NW_016158257.1:51888-74418 GCF_001687245.7 Rhagoletis zephyria | reverse complement strand
ACAGACACTTTTTCACATAATGGAATTAACTAAAATATTTATGTATATCTAAACACTTATTGCACGTCCCCTACTTTCATATAACGGCAAATTTAGAAACCGCGAAAAATGTGCTTCTGCGGCGACTAATGAAACCATTCCGCACCAGTTTTCAAGACTGCAAAAATGGACTTAAAATGGGCGTTTCTCACCCTAATTGTAATGTATGTAAATACTTATATGTTTGAAACTACTATTAACTTGTCGAACGATTCCTAATCTTTGACAATACATTCATTCACCACGATCTTGAAAACTGACCAAATCGGCGTGAAAAGGTTTGAAATAAATCTCGTCCTACCTTTTTGGTTTTTTTCGCTTGGTTGCTGAAGTAATAAAGAATTGAAAATTCATAAGGGAAAATCATAGTTTTCTTATTTTTTATTTTAATATCTTAAAAACGTGTAGACTTATTGAAAAATGATAAATGAACGTGAGGTTCTAAATTTAATAGCCCTTAATTTGAGATATCGTCATGTTTATAACAATAACGCATTCCATAGATATTACAAGCCAAAGTTTCATTTTCAAAATTCATACACTTTGATTCAATTGCGCGGGCTAAAGATAAGTTTTAAATTAATCTTTCGTGGCCAATAACAATTGGCTGAGACCTAAGACATCATAATATTACTATTACAATGCGGTCAAATGACTTTTATTTCCCCCCATACAAAATCGACCCAGCCTACTGTACAATCTTCAAAACTCTGGCCTAAGGCAAACTTCCCGCAACAGGCAAATGAAAGATGCGATTCACAGCTAGCTACCGTTTTATTTAGATAGATATGTAGATATTGAAATGAGGTATGCACTGCGACATAGTGGTCTATTGTACACTATCCTCTTCACAATGCTTCCTCAAAGCCTAAATTCCTCAAGAACAGCAGCAGTGCCTTCGGGGATAGGGAGTGAATGGAATGTGCTCAAGCTTTGGCCACATCGAGCCTAGTCTTCTCTCACGTCCTCTGCAAATTCAGCACACTCGATAAGAATATGTAGTGGTGTCTCCTCTGTCGATTCGCAGAACCTACATATGTAGGTCATTGGACTATATTCCTAGCATATACAGATGCCCACTTTGTCTGCAGTGTCCTGTAAAGATACCTGTGAGTATTCTAAATTTCCCCTTTGGGAGGTTAATCAGGTTTGGAGTCCCAGTAGACTATTTTTCCTGGCGCAGTCCTTTTGAGCCACGCCAATTCGGGTCCAACTGTAGTGATACCTGCCGCCTTTTTCGCGAGACAGTCCGTAGTCTCATTACGCTCTATTCCCCTATGGTACCCATGCCAATTCTATGTTGTTTTGCATACCAAGGGAATTAAGTTTCTCGTTGCACTCAAGGACCAGCGATAATCTGATTTCATATGAAAATAGAGCCTTGAGCGCTGCCTCTCTATCGCTTAAGATTATGATTCTCTCGTTTCGGTGTATGGATGGAGGATGTATCATTAGCTCCGCATACATAAAAATTGCGTAAACCTCCGCCTGAAGAATGCTCGGATATTTCCCCATAGAAACAGAGATCTTAGCCCTGGGACCGAAGATTCCCGCCTATCACTGTTTTATTTTGGAGACGCATTACAGCAGAATTCAAATAAGGGGAATTTTCCGCAATGTCGTGGCGGCAAAAGGATTCAAGCGTCGAAACTCTGCCATTGACATGCACCCCTCGAGCAGAGGCGAGGCAACGTTGTTTCCAACACGGCCTGATTCACCACATTCATTCGTGATCGAAGTATAAATAAAACAGTTTCCATTTTATTTGATTGGATTCGAAACGAGTAATCGATCGCCATTGCCGTGGTTCGAGTAGAGAACTTTTGTGAGTGCCTGAAAGAGCTGAGTTTAACAAAAACCCCGTGCGTAACCCGAACGACAACAACTGTCCCTTATGCAACATTTTTCAAAACTTGTTGGGGAATGTTTATACAGTCACAACAACAACAAACATCAAAGATCTCCCATCATTTATTAAATAATCGCATCGGATTAAGTTTTAAGTTCAAGTAGCCGACTTGCATTTTCGTATGTTGTTGTTGTTGTTCTTGTTGTAGCGGCTACTAAGCCCTGTTCGGGGCGGTTCATCCATCAACGTTGTCGTCAATTTCAGCTAGGGGGAGGCCCAGGAAGTGTGCGACTTCCACAGGGGCTGTCCATAGAGACAGGGGCGTTAGCTGAGTGGGGTTCTCAGGGCATGTGAAGAGGTGCCGGGAGTCATGTGGCGACTCTCCACATGCCGGGCATTGGTTGGGCACATCCTCGTTGATTCTACTCAAGTAAGAGTTGAGCCTGCTGCAATAGCCAGAGCGAAGTTGGGCTATTGTAGTGCGGGTCTCCCGAGGCAGATAAAATTCTGTCCCGTCCACGTCCGGTGGTTGCGTGCCTAGAACGGTATTCACAGTGCGGGAGTCTACATAACTTGAGACTGATTACCTGTGAATGCCGTTCAGGGCTGTCGGTAGGTTGACAAGCCCAGAGGTTGTTTGATAAACCTCTGGACTTCGTCCGTCAGTTCGTAAAGATGCCTCCTGTAGTGCCGTGGCGAGCGTTTTCCGCGAGCAGCTGTCCGCTGGGATGGCCACGTCTGTGACTCCCAGCAAGGAACTGCTTGCAGAGCATTATATTATGCTCCTTTACTGGGAGCATCTGGGCCTCGTCATGTAGGTGGTGTTGGGGAGTCATCAGGAGGCATCCTGCGCTGTTCGTAAGGCCCTGTTTTGGCAGGTCTGTAGCTTCATCCACTGCGTCCTGCTAGTCATCGGCGACCATACGGGCGCTGTATAGCTTAGAACAGGCCGGCCAATTGCCTTGTATGTTTCCAACAACGTTTCTTTATCTTTGCCCCCAAGTGCTGCCGGCCAGCGACTTGAGGACATTGTTGCGGCTCTGTACTTTGTTGATAATTGCGGTTGTATGCGCCGAGAAGGATAGCAGACTGTCGAAGGTAACTCTGAGGATTTTCGCGTTAATCACCGTCGGTATTGTTACGCCAACGACGTGAATACTCAGTTGCAGTCTGACCTCCTTCGTTCAGGTGGTGAAAAGTGTTGCCGAGGATTTCGCAGTGGATAGGGCAAGGCTTCTTGCAGTGAAAAAGCGAGAAAGTTCGAGGTTACCGTTTACTTTCGAGCACAAGTCATCAATTCCATTCCCAGACGCGATGATCGAACAATCGTCAGCATAGGAGACTATATTAGCGCCCTCTTGGGGCTGAGGAAGCTTTGAGATGTAACAATTAAACAGTAGCGGGGACAGGACACCTCCCTGTGGTACCCCCTGTTTAATTTTACGTGGCTTGCTAGGTTTGTCTCTGAAAATTACTGGCGAGTGTCGACCACTCAGGTAATTCGCCGACCACCGTTTGAGTCCCTGTGGGAGTGAGGAGGCCTCTATATCTTCTAGTAGCGTTGAATGACTGACAGTGTCGAACGCCTTGGATAGGTCCAACGCTACTAGAATAGTTCTCTCACAGGGGCGGTTTAGGTTTAGGCCACGAGTTATCTGAGTGTTTATGGCGTTAAGTGCTGTTGTTGTGCTATGCACTTTACGGAACCCATGTTGATGCTTCGCTGGGGTCAGCTGGTTCGTAAAGTCGGGCGATAAGACTCTCCTTTGTTGGCTGGTTTCCCCGGTTTGAGCAGTGGGACCACTCTCCCCATTTTCCAGATGTCTGGAATGACGAGAGTGGCCATAGACAGGTTGAGGACCTCCGTTAGGTACGCTACTCCCGCAGGACCCAAATTTTTCAGCATCAACATGCATATTCCGTCGGGTCCAATGGCTTTGGAGGCTTTCGCCTTCCCGATGGCTACCCTTACCTCACCGCTGGTGAAAACAAGAGGCGCACTAGGTTTTGGCATTTTGTGCAGCCTTCTGGTCACTCGACGTTTGGCTTTATCCACCGGAGGATGCAGAATGAACTGCCGGCTAAAATAGCTCGCGCATCTCTCCGGGTCCGACGAAGCGTGGTCACCAAAGTCTATCTCGACTCTGTCGTCGCGCTTCGTCGGGTTGGACAACGACCTCACGGTTGACCAAAGCTTGCTCACACCAGAGGCGAAGTTGCAGGTCTTCAGATGCTCTTCCCATTTCTTCCGCTTATGTACGTTCACAAGTTGCCGAATCTCCGAATTGAGATCCCTAATACGGGGATTTCCGGGATCGGCCTGACGAAGGTTGTTGCGCATCATCAGCATTTTGGTATCACAACGAGCGCTGTAGTTTCAAGTGTGAATTTAAGCTCCTATAACCTGACTTACAATTACGAGATTCACATGAGTTTTAAAAAGCAGTTGAGTACTGGGACTTGTTTTCGTAACTGGTCGCCACCGAGAACTAGTCGGTAGAGCTGAGCATTACTACCCAATAGTTGACGCCAAAATAAAAAAAAGATTGATTGCCAAAAGCACGTATGGATACTCCAGGAGCTCGGCCAAAATTTGTCAAAATATGTTAAGCGCCAAACGTTTTTATTGTAATATGTTTTGGTAAAAATTTTCTACAAAATAAACGGTAGCCTCAAGTAAATAGTCGATAGACAAAATGGAGATATCTTTAAACGTCTCTGAAAATTAAAGGAATTGCGCATAAAGAATGGAGGTTCCTCGTCCAGAAATCATCCACCTTACAAACGCACTAGAGTTAAACTAATAAAAAGGATGATCAGTGGTCCTTAATTACTTTGAATTTTTTAATACTTTTGCGATCTTCAAAACATAAACCTATCATACCAAGCATTTGTATTCGAAAAAAAACAAAAAATATGAATCACGAAGTCGGCGTTGCTTTATCTTTTGGTCGTATTACCGACTGTAGGTGCATTCGCGTACCTGATAGTTATTGAATGTTATGAAAAACTTGCAAAAGTTGCGTTCCAGATGCTTCACGATTTGCAGGTTTTTACAGGAAGTCGTTCCAGGTGACCAACTCCCATAAGGTTTATTACTGGGGAAAACAGCTGTTCCTGCAAATCGTGAATTTCGTGAATATCGTGAAGCATCTGGAACGCAACTAAAGTAAGGGAAATTTAGAGAGCAAAGCGACATTTCATTTTGAGGGGATGCTGCTAGTTTCTGCTGGAAAAATTTTTGCCAGCAACAATTTGCCAGCAGGAAAAAATCTGATCAAAAACAGCTGGTTGGAATTCACGCAAATCACAAAATTGAATTTGATGGTTTGGAAGTTAAAAATGATGAAATGTGACTAAGCAAGTAAACTTGTAAGAAAGAAGTTATTATTCGCTTAATCAATAAACTGGGTCAGGATAACAGTTTGGGATGAGTTTTCGTACGTTTTCAATTTTACACTTTTGAATGTAAACAAAATTCTATCAGCTGTTCCTCTAACTTCTCTTAAGAGAGTAGAGATGAATTTTCGCCGGAAGTTTACTGTTGGATATTTTGTTACTGAAGATTTTAAACGAACGTACCCTGTATATGTTCCTAAAATTATTTCTTCAGTGGTAGCTGATGTGTTGTATCTGCACCTATCTGAGTTGATTTGATAGGTGTAGCCCCTTCCTCGTTTTAGTGCCGAACATTTCGAGCTGTTCAGGCACTGGTCTGCTAAAATAACCGCAGTTCGTTCCCATGACAGTCGGGCCTACGTAAGCGGAACGACCCAGATCTATGTGCAAAAATTCTTTGGGGAATTTTTATGAANCGCAGCTCGTTTTAGTGCCGAACATTTCGAGCTGTTCAGGCACTGGTCTGCTAAAATAACCGCAGTTCGTTCCCATGACAGTCGGGCCTACGTAAGCGGAACGACCCAGATCTATGTGCAAAAATTCTTTGGGGAATTTTTATGAAGTTACAAAATCAACGATAACCGCAGTTTTTCAGATACGCGTCTGAGTTGAAATGGCGCTAGGTGGGTAACGATGGGTCTTGTGTTAAAAACTCATTTGAAGACTTTCCGATATTTTGCGTTTGCAAAGAATATACAGAAAACGCGCTTGAGTTCATGGAACATCATAGGAATTTATTGAGTTTGAGCCCTTTTTTAACAAACGTTAAAAAATAAAACAAGCTATGCTGGATGGCATAAAGGCTCAGTTATGCATACTTGGCATTGCATGAGAGTTGTCACATAAGGAATCTGTTAAATGAGCTCTGTTGGTTTTGATTTTTACGTAAAAACGACATTCTATTCAATGCAGAGCAAAGTATGCACAACTGGGCTATAAGCCCCTGCCAGGCTGTAGCTTTACCCAGCAGAGAGCGAGAGAAATGTTAGGGAAGCAACTGAGCCTTATGTTGCATAGCGACCTGGAATCAGATTTCTTGCACCACCTTAGGTTAGGTTAGAGTGTCTGCCATCACGCAGAGGGAAAGCCTGTAGTGATACCACTGGCGGCAGCCATTTGCTTCTTTCCCTCCTTTAATAATTTAACCACCGGGTGCGTTTTAGATAGCACAAAAAGTCGACAACGTTCACCGAGTACAGGCTAAACGTTGTAAAAAGTACTTGTTGAAGAATTGGTAACGCATTGAGGTGGGACGGTAGCAGAGATAATGTTCGATGCTCTCCAACTATAACTCGTCTCTGCAACTGCGACCAAAATCGTTGGTGGGGTATCGTTGCCTTTTTCGTGAGTGCCCATCAGGCAGTGTCCGGTAATTAGAGCTATGGATCACTTTACATTACTTGTTGGCCAAATTTGCCTGGTAACACAGCAGTTGGTTTCCACAGCCCTTCTGGTATTTATCTCCTCGATGAGTTCGGTATTTAGTCTGTATTTTCCTTGCGAGCTCGTCGGCTGTGCAGTTGCCAGGAATGTCCCTGTGTCCAGCGACAACAATAATACAGACAAGGCACATTTTGGTACCAGAAGGTTGTGAGTCCTCCTGCAGTCTATAGCTACTTTGGACGTTGTTCTTATCTTTGATAGCAGCCTGGCTGTCAGAATAAATAGCGATAGGCCGTTCTTGAGGGGCGAAGGTTACGAACCTCCATTACGACGTTTTGCTATGCTTGACCAACGCTATTATAGTCCGGTAAGCGAAAACTGAGGTTTGGCGCGAGTTCACCAGAATAAATCCCGCTACCCACTCTTTCGTTAGGCTTGAAATCTGTATATATAGCCGTCGACCCTGGGTTTAAGTCTGTAGCACCTTCCCATTCGTTTCTCTCTGGGGAACTTATGGAGAACTTGTTGTCTAAACAGAGTAAGTGAGTGATATAATCTAGAATTCGTAGATTATTCGGTATAGTTTCAGGACTTTTGCGTGTCCGAATCTGAGATCTCACCACGGCTGTATGGTATTTAACCTGGCCGCACTGCAGCCTTGCTTTAATAAACTTATTCAGCTCAGTAACATAAATTCAAAAAAAAAAAAAAAAAAAAAANAGTCCAGTTATCGAGTCGAATGGAATTAGGATATGAGCTAAATTCTATTATAAAGGAAAATCTGTCATAATTGAATAAAAACTTAACCAACTTTTAAAATCTATTTTATGTTGTATCAAAAACATATTCATACTTCATATTGCACTTTCTAAATAAACAAATCAGTAAAAGCAAAAATGCTGCATTTTATTCATAGTTTACCACCAAATATGGTTAAGGTAATGAAATTAAATATGAGAGCAAATGAATACTCGGCTGACTCAAATAAAGATGGCAATCCACTGAATCACTATCGAGTTTGGAAGTCGCCAGTATGTTGGCCGGCAAGCAGCGAATAACTGTTTACATATTTGTGCCTGCTTATGTAAGCATGTGCGAAATACCAAAGAAACACATATTTTCCATTCGACAACGTGACTCATCAATGCAAGGGTGAACGATGAAATCACCAACAGTTTGAAGAAATTGAATACGCGTAAAAAATTCCATTATGAAGTATTGGGGGCATCTATTTTCAATGGCATTTTTTGTAAGCCAATGAAAAGGGGGAAATGTTGCATGTATTATATTCTATTATGTTGAATGATTAGGCTAATCTTATTTCGAGCCCGTTAAAAAATTTCCTTCATTCTGCATTTTACATGGGCATAGAAAAAATTGGCGACTTCTGTACAAAAGCAAGCAGCAGTCCGAAAGACGCGTCTGCATGTGCGTTTGTATCTACATATATATACAGTGGTGGAAGAAATAATAGAAACTTTTTACTTTGACCAGTTTTGGCTGTATTACTTTGTTTATTCGACAGTGGTAGAAGAAATAATAGAAACTTTTCACTTTGACCAGTTTTGGCTNTATATACAGTGGTGAAAGAAATAATAGAAACTTTTTACTTTGACCAGTTTTGGCTGTATTACTTTGTTTATTCGACAATGGTAGAAGAAATAATAGAAACTTTTCACTTTGACCAGTTTTGGCTATATTACTTTGTTTATTCGATGTTTAATATTTTTGTATAAAAGTCTAGCGCAATATATAACACACACTATATAAATCCATATTTCAAAGTTTGTACAAAAATTATAAAAATTCAACAAATTTTAACAAAATCCCCCAAAAATTTCTAACTTTTTAATCAGATTTTTTTGAAAAATTTTGGGTGTGCAGTTTCATAGCCCATTAAATTTTAGGAGGTAAAAGTGCAAACCGCAAGACGCTAGAAAATCGCATTGAATTTTAATATTTATTTTTTTTGTTGACGCTGCTAGGCATTTCCTTCCATATAAAAAGAAATGTTGAGCATGGTCGAGAGCACAACACCGCCAGCCAAATAAATTATTAAAAATCAACGCGATTTTCTAGCGTTTTGCGGTTTGCAGTTTTACCTTCTAAAATTTAATGGGCTATAAAACTGCATACCCAGAATTTTTCAAAAAAAAAATCTGATTGAAAAGTTTGAAACTTTGGGGGATTTTGATAAAATTTGTTGAATTTTTATAAATTTTGTACAAACTTTGAAATGTGGATTTATATGGTGTATGTTATATATTGCGCTAGACTTGTATACAAAAATATTAAACATCGAATAAACAAAGTAATATAGCCAAAACTGGTCAAAGTGAAAAGTTTCTATTATTTCTTCTACCACTGTATATGTACAGTATGTTTGATATTTCCAGGCCCCACTTTATCATATTCCTGAAATACTGTAGAACTTTCATTGAAATATCGATTCATCGCTCATTTCGTTTTGCTGACGTAATTGCTGCTTAACACACTCTCTAAGATAGTGCTTATCATGTGCCAGGGCACAAAACCGCATTATTGCTGTATTGAAAATTTTTAAATAAAACGTTTTGCACTTCTTTTGACTCGCATTCGTAAAAAAAGGATTTCATATTGCTAACCTAATAAAACGTAATCTTATCGCAAACAACTGATCAATTAGAAGGTATCATATCAGTTTTGCTGCCTCTTCAAGTCCTATATTTTTCCTAAGTTTTGCTGGCAATTCATTAAGTTTGGAAAAATATAGATAAACAAACAGATGTAAATCTAAAAGATTTTGGTTAGAATGGAATGAAATTGAATTATAAGTACGTTATTTTAAGCTTACTGAATTTTCGGCAGTGTAATATATTTGACATTTGCTCTGTAACTTAAAATTTATATTTTTAGCGATAGACCCTTGGCCCAAAAACTATCTCCAAAAAACATTGGACATGTGAGGAAATCTACGAAACCCGACTTTTTCGCTGCTCGGTTGTGTAGCCATGAAAACAGCTTATAGCCCTTTAGTTAGAATGCACGACCATCCGATCAGATGATATGCATAAAGGCGAAAGTTGATAGAAATATTCCAAGAAACTTTAAAAATTTAAACACATTTTTTTTTNGTGTGTGTACGAATATGAAAAATTAAATAAGTTGCAATTTATTTATTTATTTTTTGGTTTTGTATAGAAAAGGCAAGTTAAGGCACTACATATTTGAAATCGTATAATAGCCTTATTCATATATTTTATGTATAAGTAGCTTTAAAAAAGGTTTATAAACTGAAAAATTTATGAAAATTTATTTACGTCAATTTATAAAGCTCTTTAAACCTACTTTATTTTTTAGGAATAAGGCCATAATGCTTTTTTCTATACTTTTAAAATATTTTAGATATACATATAAATGTATGTATGTATATGTATTTTAAATCTCATTTCCAGCGTTATTTTATACATATGTATGAATCTCATTCTGCTGTGTGAATGTATTTTAAAAGATATATGCTTCTTTTTCATTTTTATTTATCATTGCATGGAATTTGAGTGTAAAGCAATAAAGAAGGCAACTTTAACTGATTTTTTTCTCCTTAGCTATTTTTTATAAGGCACATTTTACCTTTTTTATTTTCTTTTTGCTATACTTATTTTATGTTAATGTACATAGTTATGTATTTATACACTTTGTAAAATCCATAAAAATACAACTTAGTAGCAGCACAAGTTTCATTTTTGTTTAATATTTTTTTTTGCTTTTAAATACGATAGGTAGTTAATTAACGTACATATGCATATAAAAATTATTTATGTATACAATTATTGTTATTGTTATCTTTAGTTTCAATTCCTATACATCCGTATCAATTACAGTATTTCCGTTTCCGTTCGCGCGGTGCAAGTCAGCAAAGTAATACGTCGTACCTCTAGTCCGCACACAACAAAGCAACCACCAAGGTGCTGAGTGTCCAAAGCAAAAGGACCTTTTTAGTGACTAACGTTGTTGGTTCACATTGGACACACGTTTGCTTTGGCCATCGCTTAATTATCTGCACGTCATCGTCAAGTTCTTTTCTCTCTTTTCTATTATTTTCTTTTTAGTCAATTGTTTTCTTTTCTATTTTTTTCCAATCAACTCATGCATATCTGTATTGCAAAAATGAGGCGTTTTTGTTGTTTGTCAATATAAGTATGTAGATTTTTTTGTTGTTGCTGAGTTTGTTCACTTGTAGACAACAGCAAAATCAGGTTACTTGTGTGGGCGTTGGCGCCGCTGCGTTAATTTCACTATCAGCACTGCTGGCGCCGACTCCACCAGCAGCATCATCAGTTGAGTTTACGTTTAGATTTGCGTTTGCGTTCACGTCTTTGTCAACGTCAACGTCTACTACTACATTTAAATTTACATTATCACTAGTGTTAGTAACATTATTAATTGCATTTGCAGAAGTGATGTTGATATCATCAATGTTGGTAGTGATAGTGGGGATGGTGTTTCTTAAGAATGAAGACGACTCAGCGATAGAACAACTAAGCTTAGCTAATAAATCAATGATAGGTTTATCATGTTGCACCTCATCGTATTTCTTGTCAGCCTCCTCAGCAAGGAAACGAGCTTCCTTCAATTGATTCTCAAGTGCGTCCATGCGTTCTTCATCGGCAAGGGCGCGGTTCTCAAGGATCTTACGAGCGCTATTTTTTGTTATATTCGTAGTAAAGTGATTTTTAAAATATCGATTTCAATGCCCATAGGAGACCGTTCAAGCAACGGTGAGTCGAAAAAACGACGAGGATACAAATTTAGCATTTGTAGTGTTCAGATGTTGCCATCGATACGTCGAGCGTGTGCATGTTGGAGTAACGTTGATCGATTTTTTACGGTTTTTAGGAGCAGTACAACAGGAACGGTTTTAACATTGGTGTCGACATAAAAACAGTTGGATTGGCGCATACATTTCGTTCATAGTTGGTTTCGTTTGTTTGTAGTTACAAAAATACATATTTTTATGTTTGTACACATTTACACAGGAGTAATTGTAATTAAGTGTTTGTTGTTATTTGTTGCAGTGTAGACAGATTTTATAGTTGCGTAGAGGGCCATTTCGTTGGATGTAGCGTTTAAACCAGTTTCATATTTGTCAGTTAATATATAAGTTTTGTAGAAAATAAACAAGAAATTTGTTTGGAATTTAGTTAGATGTAGCTTTTACAAGCAACTTATAAAATTGTTTAATTTTTTGAAAAATTCAAAAATGTCCTTAGTTTGCATTTTACTACTCAAACATATTAGCTTAATTTAATTATTTTTCTACTGAGTTAAAATATTGAGATTTATTACTGGTCAGCAGTAAACAGCTGATTTAAGTACAAGTTGAGGAAAGATTAACCATATTGGCGATGTTGCCAATGAAAAGAGATTTTATTGATTTTTTTTTATACTAAAAAGCAATAAAATTAATTATAAATGCAATCTAAAGAAGTTTTGGAATTTATAGTGAAAGTTAAAGGTACATAAATACATATCTACATATTTTAAAAATAGTATAGTTTACAAAATTCTAAACATAAAGTTGTAATAACTTAAAGCGTAATTACGATATGAATTATAATTAATAAATAATAAGGGCTTGAGATTTGTATTGTATGTATTTAAACCGCGAATCCTTCAGCAGCATCCTTCAGTTCGTAGAACTCCAGAAGATTCTTTCCAATCCAAACGCCGACCTATTTGTTTATTACTAAAACATATAAAATATTTAAAACTAATAAAAAAAAACAATTTGCAATCATCAGTGAAAGCACTTTATACACGTCGTATAAAGAAGAGTGCGTCGGGGAAAAAAGAGCATTACCCACAGAATAATGAAAAAAAAAAATAAAGATAAACGTAGGGAGCAACTTTTGTAAACCATTTGAAGTCTACTCGAAAAAGTATAAAAAACCTAATAACCCTAAGGCCCTATCTACATATATAGAAGCGCACGCTTACTTAGCGCGCAAAGATATTTCTTTTTTATTGTCTTTTTACTGAAATTTATACCTCTTCGTATTTTTTATCGGCCTCTTCGGCAATTAATTTTGCTTGCGCTAATTGGGTTTCCAAAATAGCTACTCTGTCGTCTTCCATATTTGTACGATTTTCAAGAGCTTTTCGTATCCTGTAGTTGGGGAATTTACAAGTGTAACAATTATTTTGCTTATATACATAAATATAAATATGATACACGTGAGATAATAAGAGTACATATACTATGTACATATACGTTATCTCGTACAGATTAAGTAATTATTCTAAAAATAGTTATTGTTACTTTTTTTTTTGATTCATAAATAATAAATAGAAATATATTTTTTTTAATAATATTTAAAAAATATAAAAAATCCCTTGCTGCAATTCGCAGACAAAGGTATACTAACCGTTCGCTCTCATCGGCAGCTTGAGATGCTTCCGAAAGCTTGGCTGTGGCTGATCCCAAACGTTCCTCTGAACGTTCCAAGTCTTCTTCGAGCAATTGAATGCGACGGTTCAATGCTGCTACTTCTGATTCAGCCTGAAATTTCAAGTTAAACAGCACACATTGGAAATAGCATTTACTTATAAAAGATCTTATAAATCTTAAATTAAGGCTAGGCTTATTAGAAGCTTATACATAAGTATGTGCGTACATATTTTAATCTAAAGATATTCTCAAATACTCTTCAATATGCGCTTAAAACTACTATAAACATTTCTAAATTCCATGAACTATTGGTTTCTCAAAGGGTTCAAATTGTATGAAACTTCAAATTTATCAACAAAATTGAAGTTGTAATATTCCTCAAAATCAAAATCTATTCAGAAAATTGTATTGAAAGGAACAGAATCTAAACTGCTGTAACTGTTTGTGGGTAAGCTCTCTTTATGTTCTATTAACTCTTAGTTTTTAGTAAACTCCTTGGATCCACTTCTGGCTGCTGATGGCCTGTAAAAATATTTAACTAACCATTGCTTTCTAAAATATGTGCAAATACAAGCTTAACTAAATATCTCTTTGCTAACCAAATAAAGGTATAGCAATTTTAGTGTTATTTATTTTCTGCTTTTTTTAGACGATCTCTTAATAGCCCAAAATGTACTTAGTTTCCTAAAATGACCTTCAGAAACAAACTTCTATATCAATTTACTACACTAGGCGCCTAAATGGTGAACGCTTTGCCAAACGCAACAAAAAAAAACCATCGCAACAACGGCGTCAATTAAATTTGAATGACATCACTGCGCACGAGACACACGACCTGACAAATAATGCCATTGAGGGACAAAAATTTGTCAATCAATAATTTAGTTACAAAGCCCTAAGCAACAGTAGTGGTAAAATTTTAATGTATTTACAACAAACAAATAAATAAATTTCGGCTTGTAAGTTGTCACAAAAATACCGACAATTACATAATCAAATAATTAAAAGCCAAGCATTTAATTTTATTTGTTAGAAAAATACATAAGTAATTTAATTTCCTGCTATAAAAATATGGTCACACATCAACTAGACGCATATTTCTGCTAAAATGGCGAGTTCAAATCGCAAGCTTTATATGGACGAGTGTGAAAACACAATTTATGTATGATTATATGTACATATATATGTATGTGTATATGTATTCTAGTGCACGATTGGGCAACGAAAATCGACTAAAAAGGCAATGCTCATTGACCAGCACCGGCACCAACATCATTTACTCTACTACAATGCAGGCACCGGCTATGAAACCACCACCAAAATTCCTCAACAAGTTAGACAAGCAACGCTAAAATGTTAATATGCAACAGCAAAGAAACGACTACCGTATTTGAAATTACTTTAATGGGACTTTTGAGGCATCTAAAGTGAGGGAGAAATTTTTAGATACCAGCTAGACTAGTTGTTTTGCTTGGATGGTAACAAAATAAAATTTACTACTCCGATATTTCGAAACAAAATATGTATATAAAACGAGGAAAAGCAAAAATGTACAATTTTTTTTAGGAATATCTGCATAAAGGTAACACATAACAGATGAAGTTATGTATGTAGGTACAAAAAAAGTTAAAAAGCAGAGAAAAACCACAAAGCGACACACACACTCCATGCACAAAATGTGATATGAATTTGAACGAAGGTAAGATTACGTCATCGCCCCACCAATCACTTCCATACATACATCAAACCAAGCAAAACCAAAGAATTCAACACAATATTCACGAATGCGGTTGTGTAAAAGGAGAAAGAATTTTAAAAAGTGATAAAAGGTTACTATTACCATAAAAAAGTCCCAAACACAAAAAAAAATTATTATATAGAAAATGAGAAGATAAAGAACGTTAGAAGTATTCAAACGGTCATTGAATTGGACAACTTGCTAAAAGTGTTTAAAAATGCAAGAGCACACACAGCTTGGCTTCTTTATTTAAAAGATATACCGAAATGAGGCACAATACTATAACCGCATTGAGAGATTAACCTCATTTTGTGTGTACGAGTGGTGAATGTGGTAGAAGAATCACTTGAATAACGCAACTACTTACACAGCGTATGTATGAATATAACGCCAACTACGAATAGCTAAAAGCAAATTTACATTTCTTTTTATTAGCATTTATTCAAAAGAGCATAAAATTTCTCCAAAGTGCCGCATACTGTGTCCTTTTTAAATTTTAGCGTGCCAAAAGTCGTAACTATGCAACGAAGGCATGTGTGATGTTGAAATTTTACAAGAACAATGCATCCACCTATATAATTTTGTTGGACCATACATGAGCGTGGTCCGTTCGGATTTGACCGTACCTCCCATATAAAGGATAGTGCCAGACGTTCATCATTCTTATATTTAAATTATTATCTTATCGGTATTCTTAATAAAAATGGTTAAATATTTTTGGCTGTTTTAAACTTAATTTTTTTTTGCTCCGAATCCGATAACGCCACATTGGATCCGCCGTTTTCTATTACAAAAATCTGACATCAGATTTGAAATTAGCGACATCGAAATTTATATATGCTTTTCTGGTGAAAGGGAAAAAATTATAAAATTTGGTCGACATATAGGATCCGCCATTTTGAATTCAAAAAAATCTGATCCCCCCCCCCACCCCATTTATATGAGTTTTTCATGAAATGGAAAAAATTATAAAGTTTGGTCGCCATATTGGATCCGACCTCAAAAACTCCCAAACCTCAAAAACTCCCAAACACTGAGTTTCAAATTACCTCGGTTACTTTTCGGCTTTTGGCCAGCAAATGATAGTCGCCAGACCACATTGTTTCTAGGGCTTATAAGAGGGAAATGCATACAACCGATGTGCTTATAAGCGAGAAACACTGTACTGTCAATGTATCTTCCCACTTTAATCAAAATATGTTTCATTACAGCATTATCATATTTGTTGTCATAAGCTACTCTCATCGGATGCATGCCATGTTTATTGAAAAAAATTAGAGCTTCGATCTTACAGGATCTTAAAGTCGAAATGTTCCTTATTATTTTGCATATAAACACTAGTCTGGGTGAGGCTAGACTTCCAACATCTGCTCCATTAAAAATTTTAATGTTTTCAAAATTATAACATATTTCGAATATTTTTTGTTTATATGTACATACATATATAAGGAAACTTATAAATCTGTAATACAGGTTTGAAACTTACTAAATAAATTAGAGGACATTTAAGCTAAACACGCATTAAGAATTAATTCAAAATAATTTCCCAAAAACGAGTACTGTTACTTAAAAGTATGCGAACAGCTTCAGACTAAAAAAATTATATTTTTACGCGTCATAATAGCCATCTGAAATCGTTTAATTTTGGACTTTTGGAATGCTATAATTAAAAAGGGGCACAGTGTGTGCCTGTGTGGCTTTGATGCAGAAACAATTCTGAATTTTAAAACAAGCTTAAAGTAAAATTTGTGGTAGGCATGATGACGATGAATACGACAGCAGCAGCAGCAGCAATCGGCTAGGTCAAACCATTGCACTTACTACATATCGCTGTCATTAAAAGTTTTCGTCATCACAATTGTTAATTAATGTAGCGGCATTTGTTGTCGTTGCTCCACGAAATAACAAAAAAAAAACTATCACATCGCGTTGTCAATGACAACAAACGACAGACCCAAATGCACTTACTATGCACATTAAATAATCGCTCGTTCCTCGTTGCAATGACAATGCACTCGTTGAAATGTCCGCGAGGTGTGTACCGATAGACAAATGTGCAATATAAGACTCTGATAAAAAATGCAAAGCATTGATTCAATGCATAAAAAATGCATTTATCCAAGTTCATTTGCAATAAATTTCAGAAGTATGTATATGTGTGCGCGGGTGTGTTTGAGTTATTTGGAATGCTATGAATTTGAAAATGTAGTACATATTGCTTTGAGCACAGCAACACGTTGAGTGCTTTTAATCAGCCGATTGCTAGAATTTATAGATTACGAAACTTTTACATTGTGTCCTCATTAGTATGTATGCAATAGATAAAAGCGTTTAAAGGACGCTTAAACTTCGTCATGAAAAGGTAGGAAAAGCTCACCGTGTGGGTTCTTAAAGTTCAAAACAAGAAAGAAGTAGTCATTAAACAAAGATGCTTAAACGGAAGCATTTACACTTGAATTTTTTTGAGTATGCAGCGTCATGCAGCCAGAAAAAAAAATATTAAAAACATCGCGACTTTTCAGCAACTTAAAAGTTGCACATTATTACCATAGAATTTAATGGGCTATTAAACTGCATACTGAAATAAATTCTGAAAAATCTGAATGAAAAGTCGACAATTTAGCTGAAACTTTGCAGATCTTTTATAATTTTTGCACAAAGTTTGAAATGTGGATTTATATGGGGTTAATAATAAACATTAAATAAACAAAATAAATATATCCAATATTGATCAACATATTGAGGATTTATTTAGCTTATCACAAGTGTATATATCTTTACTCACACCGCGATATCGTTTTTGTTAATTGCATTTATGGTATTTGTGACCGACTTCTGTTGTTCGATGAAGACTACCAATTATTTAATTATTTTCGTTGTTTCGCAAAAATATGTAATTTAATTTAACCTAAAAGGCTGCATTACAAAAAATGAATACTCGTTCCAAACAACGCTAGAAAGCAAATGCAAAAGCGGAAACGGAAAGTGGGCAACCAAACATTCACCTATTTCAAATTAAATTAAAAATGATGTCACATTATGATGTGCTAATAAAATTTCTGAACCGATTACAAACAGAAAAACAAATGCTTAGAAGAAAAAAAGGTTTTAACGGTATAGTATATACACATTCAAATAAAACATACATACATATGCACATATGTACAAACCCAGCCAGCAAAATATCCGGAAAGGTATCCGAAAATGGAAACAATTTCGTATAAAAACCTGATGTTTCATCCGTTTTCCGATTCCGTTTTCGGACGTTTTTCAGATCAATTCTCCCACTAAAGTGTTCATCCCAAACGTATGTGCAGAAAACTATCGAAAATGGTTCCAAAACAGATGCGCTTTCGGCTGTTTTCCTGAAATTTGTCTGATACAATTTTTCGTTGAAAACAGTTTCATTATGAACTTCACAGAAACTTTTGCATAGTTACAGGAAACCAAACAAAAAGCAAATTTAAGATTCAGCAATTATTTCAATTTGAATAACTAATTTTAATGTGTTGCTTCTGACGGAATTCGAACCTGGGACCTCCTGAAAGCTAACAAATAGTAGCAAACTTCTCTGTATACTCAGCTGCTGGCGAATGTGTATACATATTTTCGAGTGCTCAGTTTGAACAAATATTTTAAAATTATTGTTTTGAAATAAGATGATGACATTTTTCGAATACGAAAAATGAACAAATATGAAAATCGTTTTCTGAACATTTCCGGAAACGAAAAATGTACGAAAAATGCACTTACGGCAAAAAGTACGTTTCTCTGCTGGCTGGGTAAATATGTATGTACCTAGTATATAGTAAATGTACGAATTTATTGCATACATTTGTATGTAAGTATTTACTATCTTTTGATGTGTGCAAGGGTATGTACGTACGTATGCACATATGTACATATGTATGTATGTAAGTGCAAAGATAATTACATAAAAATGGGTAGTGGTTAACAAAGCGTGAATGAACAGTTCATACTATTCTTTAAACTATGAACTCGAACATGAAATCGGGAAACACAATGCCCCAATGATGGAATCACTAACAAAGCATTCGAACAAGACAAATAAATAGTTGCCCGATCGTAACCATGCGCGCAGCATGAATTAGAATAACTCAAAGTCGACCAACAAACAGTTCGCTGAGTGTATCAAGTATCAAAAATTAGAGGTCAATTCTCTTGAATGTGGCTAGCGTCGATGCAGTTAGCCCCCCATACATATTTATTCATTCAAATAAATATAATTTAAAATAATCCTAGCCAATGCGAATTTTAAATTCATTCACGTAGCGTTTACAAAACTAAAGATTATAAATGTATAGATGTATAATAGATGGCAAGAACCAAAAATATGTTTATAAATTTAAAAAAGAATGTAAATGTTTTCAATAGAAACATCACCATTTGTCATACTAAAAGCCAAATTATTGAAAGTAAATACATATGGCTCATTAAAATACTATCATAACTCAGAAAACAGTATTTTTAAGGACACGCATTACAAGTTTTCAAATTGCTCTTAAAATGAAGAAAAAACAGATATAAAGCATCACGACTAATTCTGAAATTTTTGCTCAAAATGTGGTTTCTTGAGTTATTTTAATCTTTTAGTAAATGAGCGATATGTAAATAACGTTCATGACTAACGAACTAGGGCATATAAGAGAAACACGGAAAAAATTGTTGGTTATCATGCAGATTTTATGCTTTCTAAGCGTTCAGTTTTCGTTTTTTTTTTTTTAGGTTCTAAAATTAAGATGTAGTTACGTTGAATACCAAACAAAATATGCTTTGTTGCCGCAAGAAGCACTCTCAACAGCAGATTATTGAGATTGTTTCGTTAATTTCGAAATGAAATGCTGGCAGTGAAATCTACATTTATTGAAATTGGCAAGAATGAATAAAATATTAAAAAAACAGCGGTAAACAAAGTCTATTTATGCAGTCTTCGCCGTTACAGGTGAAGACTTTATTAAAATAATTTAGGTTTTTTACTCATTTAAGAAAAAGGCAAGTAATTAATTTTATACCATATACCTATAGCAGGCCAATTCCAAAAAAATAGTTGTGTTTGTTTACCCATTTCCAGTAAAATCCAGTAAAATTTTTTACGAATTTTCATATTTTTGGCGTTTTCGTATGCAAAAACTTGTAAGGTAGGGAAGATTGGGAGTGCTACAATGACAGCTGAATTCGCAAGTTTTTACTGTTAGTCTGTTCCTTTGAACTTCGGACTAAAACCTGTGGAACTGTCAAACTACAATTTTACGCTCTCAAATGAGAGTAAAAGGAGAACAGATGCAGAAGTGCATAGGAACGCAAAAAGCACTATTTCCTGTAAAAACGTCAGTCGGTTTGTTTACATGTCATTNCTTTTCTTTTGTTTACAATTTGGTTGCCAAACACACTACAGCTGATCGTTTGACACATTTACTAGAGTTTACCAGCAAAAAATCTCGGACTAAAACTGGTAACTTCTGACAGAGAGAGAAGCGTATTTACTCTCTTTTTAGTCCTCTCAATAGTCAGAGAACCGAGTACGGGATCGATTTCCAGTAAAATCTGACTGATTCTGACTATTTCTGACTAGTCCGAACTCGTACGGGATCGCAACTAAAAGTGGGCAACCAAACATTCACCTATTTCAAATTAAATTAAAAATGATGTCACATTATGATGTGCTAATAAAATTTCTGAACCGATTACAAACAGAAAAACAAATGCTTAGAAGAAAAAAAGGTTTTAACGGTATAGTATATACACATTCAAATAAAACATACATACATATGCACATATGTACAAACCCAGCCAGCAAAATATCCGGAAAGGTATCCGAAAATGGAAACAATTTCGTATAAAAACCTGATGTTTCATCCGTTTTCCGATTCCGTTTTCGGACGTTTTTCAGATCAATTCTCCCACTAAAGTGTTCATCCCAAACGTATGTGCAGAAAACTATCGAAAATGGTTCCAAAACAGATGCGCTTTCGGCTGTTTTCCTGAAATTTGTCTGATACAATTTTTCGTTGAAAACAGTTTCATTATGAACTTCACAGAAACTTTTGCATAGTTACAGGAAACCAAACAAAAAGCAAATTTAAGATTCAGCAATTATTTCAATTTGAATAACTAATTTTAATGTGTTGCTTCTGACGGAATTCGAACCTGGGACCTCCTGAAAGCTAACAAATAGTAGCAAACTTCTCTGTATACTCAGCTGCTGGCGAATGTGTATACATATTTTCGAGTGCTCAGTTTGAACAAATATTTTAAAATTATTGTTTTGAAATAAGATGATGACATTTTTCGAATACGAAAAATGAACAAATATGAAAATCGTTTTCTGAACATTTCCGGAAACGAAAAATGTACGAAAAATGCACTTACGGCAAAAAGTACGTTTCTCTGCTGGCTGGGTAAATATGTATGTACCTAGTATATAGTAAATGTACGAATTTATTGCATACATTTGTATGTAAGTATTTACTATCTTTTGATGTGTGCAAGGGTATGTACGTACGTATGCACATATGTACATATGTATGTATGTAAGTGCAAAGATAATTACATAAAAATGGGTAGTGGTTAACAAAGCGTGAATGAACAGTTCATACTATTCTTTAAACTATGAACTCGAACATGAAATCGGGAAACACAATGCCCCAATGATGGAATCACTAACAAAGCATTCGAACAAGACAAATAAATAGTTGCCCGATCGTAACCATGCGCGCAGCATGAATTAGAATAACTCAAAGTCGACCAACAAACAGTTCGCTGAGTGTATCAAGTATCAAAAATTAGAGGTCAATTCTCTTGAATGTGGCTAGCGTCGATGCAGTTAGCCCCCCATACATATTTATTCATTCAAATAAATATAATTTAAAATAATCCTAGCCAATGCGAATTTTAAATTCATTCACGTAGCGTTTACAAAACTAAAGATTATAAATGTATAGATGTATAATAGATGGCAAGAACCAAAAATATGTTTATAAATTTAAAAAAGAATGTAAATGTTTTCAATAGAAACATCACCATTTGTCATACTAAAAGCCAAATTATTGAAAGTAAATACATATGGCTCATTAAAATACTATCATAACTCAGAAAACAGTATTTTTAAGGACACGCATTACAAGTTTTCAAATTGCTCTTAAAATGAAGAAAAAACAGATATAAAGCATCACGACTAATTCTGAAATTTTTGCTCAAAATGTGGTTTCTTGAGTTATTTTAATCTTTTAGTAAATGAGCGATATGTAAATAACGTTCATGACTAACGAACTAGGGCATATAAGAGAAACACGGAAAAAATTGTTGGTTATCATGCAGATTTTATGCTTTCTAAGCGTTCAGTTTTCGTTTTTTTTTTTTAGGTTCTAAAATTAAGATGTAGTTACGTTGAATACCAAACAAAATATGCTTTGTTGCCGCAAGAAGCACTCTCAACAGCAGATTATTGAGATTGTTTCGTTAATTTCGAAATGAAATGCTGGCAGTGAAATCTACATTTATTGAAATTGGCAAGAATGAATAAAATATTAAAAAAACAGCGGTAAACAAAGTCTATTTATGCAGTCTTCGCCGTTACAGGTGAAGACTTTATTAAAATAATTTAGGTTTTTTACTCATTTAAGAAAAAGGCAAGTAATTAATTTTATACCATATACCTATAGCAGGCCAATTCCA
>NW_016158257.1:9277-51863 GCF_001687245.7 Rhagoletis zephyria | reverse complement strand
AAAAAAATAGTTGTGTTTGTTTACCCATTTCCAGTAAAATCCAGTAAAATTTTTTACGAATTTTCATATTTTTGGCGTTTTCGTATGCAAAAACTTGTAAGGTAGGGAAGATTGGGAGTGCTACAATGACAGCTGAATTCGCAAGTTTTTACTGTTAGTCTGTTCCTTTGAACTTCGGACTAAAACCTGTGGAACTGTCAAACTACAATTTTACGCTCTCAAATGAGAGTAAAAGGAGAACAGATGCAGAAGTGCATAGGAACGCAAAAAGCACTATTTCCTGTAAAAACGTCAGTCGGTTTGTTTACATGTCATTTGTACAACACTGATTTGGCTGAAATATCACTAACTAATTATTAAAATGTGTACATATTCAAATATTTCGTTGTTTACTTCCATTTTTAACAAATATAAGGTTCTTTGCTTTCACCGCTTTCTGTTTTTGTTTGCACATGCAAATCAGCTGATCGTTTGACACTTTTCATGAACTTACAGGAAAAAAGACTCCGGACTAAATCCTGTAACTTCCGACTAGGAACAGTTGCTCAGTTACTCTCTCAAAAGTGTTCCTACTTACAGGTTTTATGTCAATAGGAACGACTTCCTGTAAGTTCTGACTAAAACCTGTAAACCTGACTGCTATTGGAACAGACTATGTATAAACTTTTACTAGTAACAATTTGCCTGTATGAAAAACAGGTGGTCGCATGTTGCAGGATGCAATTTAAACTAATAAAGAAACTGTTTGTGGGGTTTTATAGTTGAAATTGACAAAATAAACCAATATAAAACATATTGTTTTATTAGGAATTTGCTGCGAATAAACAACCAATTTATCAGCTGATAATTAAACTTTCAAATTATTACTGGAAAATATTAGGAGTGTACTCGTACAATTACAATGACAATTCGGTTGCCAAACACACTACAGCTGATCGTTTGACACATTTACTAGAGTTTACCAGCAAAAAATCTCGGACTAAAACTGGTAACTTCTGACAGAGAGAGAAGCGTATTTACTCTCTTTTTAGTCCTCTCAATAGTCAGAGAACCGAGTACGGGATCGATTTCCAGTAAAATCTGACTGATTCTGACTATTTCTGACTAGTCCGAACTCGTACGGGATCGCAACTATTATTTTTCTCTCGTTCGCTTAGCAAATTTGTTTAACAAATTATACCTACATAGGTACATACAAGGTGTATTAAACAACTCTCTTTTAACCAAGGAATGAAACCGATTCAAAATAACGTTCCGGTTTGGGTTTCGGTTTTGCCAAGCGTTTCAGTTTCGGTTTTGGTTTCGTTCTTCAAAATTTATTTCGGTTTTGGTTTCGGTTTCATTCCGGATCCGGTTTTTCACAGAAATTTGGTTGATATTATTTAAATCACAATGTCTTAAACGTTGAGGAAAGAAAATCGAAAATTACAGTTCACTGATAATATCAACACTAGGTTCATTCCCTAACAATCCGAACCGGATTTGGTAATTAGAGAATAAGAGAAACATTTTCTTTCAAAAATGGAACAAAGTTCAGAAGTACGGAAACGCAAAAACCCACATTTCGTGCCCACAAGTCGAGAAACAGCTGATTCACGTTGTTCTTGTTTTTGTCACTTATACCATGTTCTGACCGACATCGGAAACATGTTTTCGTTGCTAAAACTGGTTTTCGACCTAAAACTTGTGTTTTCGTCCATATAAAATCTGTTAAACGAAAAACAGTTTTCGCGGAAAACTACATGAAAACTCACTTTCCAGCCATTCCAATCGGTGTCTTCACTAGTTTTTTTCGATTATTTATCGAAGTGTGAAGTCATATTTTATCATCTTTAATACGCCATTTCGGATTTATTGTTAATTGCCTGGCCAAAGCAAAATAAGAATGAAAGTTAAAGGTTGTAAATGAAAAGAAAATGAAGGAAAAATGTTTTGGTTGTCGGTCAGAACATGGTATTAAATGCAAACACTTGGAAATTGAATTTTGGTTTCACAAATTTGATTTTAAGTACATAGATTGAAAATACATCAACAGGCCATTCACTTTTCCTTAAAAGCACCAAGTAAATGCAGGCAACATGTAAACACAATACAGCTGATATGCACTTTGACACTTTATCCCTTCTTTACTCGGAGAAAATTTCGGGCTGTTTCGGGCAGGAAGAAGAATACACTTACGATCGAATACGCTCGAATTTTCGCTCTCTATTACCCATTTTGTTGAGTACAGGCATGATTTCTGGGCTATTTTGGGCACACGCGGGATCTCGCATTGCGTACGGGAAAGAAACTACTTAAATATAATTAATCGATTATCGATTCACAACAACAAAGTCATCAGCAGATTTTTGCGAAAAGTTACCTTGCCATACTTATTTACTACTTAACAAGAATTTTAGCAAAATGTTGCTGATTTTGGTTAAATAAATCATTTATTTCAAAGAAATTTTTATTTATTATTTTTGTAAATTTCTGGAAACCGATTGAAACCTGTGATTGAAATGGTTTCGGTATCGTTCCTTTTCAGGTCAAGATAACGGTTACGGTTTCGGTTTCGGTTTTGAAAAACGAAAATGTTTTAAACGGTTACGGTTTGGGTTTCGGTTTCATTCCTTGCTTTTAACGTACTATTGTGTCAAAAGATATAAACATACGCTTCAAATTTCATAATTTTTTTTTTTCAATTTAACATAATAAGATGGTTCTTATGCATGGTGGAATGTTATTATTACACCATGGTTCTTATGAGAGCAATGACAAATTAAATCACACTAGGTTTGTATAGAGCGTAAAATTGAGAAGAGAAAGCTGGCAGAAAAAGTTATTGAACACAAAACTAGTAAAAACTTGCAAGTGAATAGTTGTTGCACCGTTTTGACATTCTGCTGTAAACATTTTACTATTTATAAATCAGTTTTAAAATCTTTGCTTTACACACAAGTTGAATGGAAATTTTTGCTTTGCTTAATATTTTCTCACTGGATTTTTATGCGGTTTTTTCCCCCCAAGGACCGGATATACTGCATAAAAATAGACCTAAGTGTATTTACTAGTTATCTGGCGGTTCAGCTGTGTTCAGCAAGAATCGGAATATGAGCGGAAGCGTTGTCCTTTTCTTTCGCACTACCAGGTAAAATCAAAGGGCAAATGAAGAATGAACACTTTCCAAGAGAAACAGTGCAAAAATAAAATGATAATGCAAGGTGTAAATATGAAAGCGCAAACGGAAATTTTAGTCCTTTCATATCATTTTCCTTTTTAGTTCTTACACCTTATATTAAGGATGTTCAACCCCCAATGAGAAACCAATATATTACGTCCATGGAATTTTTTACAATAGAAATACGTTATTTGAGCGTGACTGCGTCACCTGTGTCTTGATAAGCACACAACTTTACGCATACACGACCCACCCTTAACACCTTCTACACAGTGGAATGTACAGTGAATCGTACGAGCTACACTTACTTCTTCACGTCGAACCACCTCAAGTTGCAAACGCTTGTGATATTCCTCACATTCGTCTTTATATTTCTCCATTTCTTCTTTGGTCTGGCGCATTTTCTTCTTCAGCACGTCCAAGAGGGTGCCTTGCGGAATGCTGGTCGTCATATTTGACAGCTTTCTTTAAAACGAGTTGGGGGTAAAAGATGAACAACACTTTTCTTTCTTTTTTAACTGACACCACTAATTTTGGCTTGATCGTATTAACAGCCAACACGCACAAAGGGACCACTCAGGTATTATTCGAAACTGGAAAAAGATAAACGAAATTTCGTTTTGTAGCTTTTATGCGACAACTTCAAAAATTTATTGATTTTCTACACTTGTGTTGTTTAACAATTTTCCATACTTTGTTTCGCAGCACCAAATATTAATCAAAAATTTATCTTTTCATGACTCTTGGCAAAATGAACACGGTGACGGCGGCTCAAACGACAAAAAAAACGTATGACACGAAAGGTGGCGAAAAAGAAATAGAAGATATGATTGCGGAACGCAACGAAACGAAACACAGTGCACGAACAATTTGGAACCACCGGTTTTTCTGCTGCTGTTCCTACTGTGCTCTCCTTTTTCTACCTTTTTTTTTAATTTATTGCCTCTTACTTTAGCTACTTATCGTCGTTTTTTCTTTCAAAGGTAGCTTATTTAGATAAATTTTATTGAAATATGAACTTTTCTTCTCACAAACTTCAATATGCACTTTATGAATATTACCGATACAAATTCGCACACAAACAAGAACAGACAACTTTTTAAACCTGTGCAATTCTTGCCACAAAACACCACGTCTCGAATTAAAATGCCGCAGCGAAAATTGTATGAGCTCAGCACAGAAGGAATTCGTATCGCAAAATGAAATCGTTGAAAAAATTTGAATTCTTTGGAAGCGGCGACCAGCCACAAAGATTACGTTGACAAGTTTGCGTATTGTTTTTGCTGTCGCTGGAAAATGAACGACCAGAGAATGAAAGCAAAGCAAAACACTCTCACAAGCCTCGCCTTAATTTGTGAATGACTCAAATCGGCATTGAACAAGGTCGACTAGTACCTTAAAAAGTAGAAAATACTTCGGCGTACGCTGTTGTATGAAAGAGGCAGTTGTATATATGTACATACAACTGAACATGGATGAGCACTTTGGAAATTAGTTAAATTTGCCGATGAGCAGTAAATATTTGTATTTGATTTGCGAATAAAAGTAAACTAAAAGTTTAATAGAAATATATTTTTTATTAAGAGGAGAAGCGTAGTTGCACTTTCTGCTTAAAACAAGGTATTTGAAGGACCCTTGGTGTAGGATAAGCTTTTAACTAGATTCCAATAGGATATTTCAAGACTAGGCTCTCTCAAAGTGGTACAAATGTTGCCAGAGATATACAATTTTTAAAAATGTATAGAATGGCCGGTTCGAACTGCTAGACCCGAGAAATTTTTGTTTTAAGGAACGAAGGATTCAAACCAGGGATGGGCGAAATCAGGTAAATGAATAATTGGATAAAAGAAATAAACAAGAGTGAATTTCCATTTATCATTCAAGTAATTTCGGATGAAGAATACATTTTTATTCTTCATCCAAGTAGTTTCAAATTAATAAATTTTGATTCACCATCAAGAAATTTCAAATAGCGAATAAATTTTTATTCATCATTCAAGTACTTTCAAATGAAGAACTAAATTTTCATCAGTAAATTCGAATAATAAATTAAAAATTATTCGTTTTTCAGAATCACTTAAATGAAGAGTAAAATTCGTTAATTGAAATAACTTGAATGAAAAATAAATATTTATTCCTATTCGAAATTACTTTCGTTTTTTGAAATTCCTTGAATGAAGAATAAAAAGTTATTCGATATTTGAAATTCCGGCGTTCAACCATAGAAAAATTGTGAATAAAATTTAATTTTTTATTTGAATAATAGTTCATTCAAAAACGTTAATTCCTGATTGAAACATATAGCAGAATCAAGGTAGATAACGAATTGGCGAATATATATTAATTTAAGCTATTATTTCAAGAGATAGTATTTCGCTACTGTGAATTTGGCCCTTAGTAGAATATATCAAAAGTTAAGAGTAGCACATACACATTAGCGGGGGTTCATACCCCCCAAAGCTAATTACCTCAAATAAATACAAACTGTATCTTAAAACTCAGAATCCAGAGCTCAAGAAAAATCATAATAATGGATCGATTATAGATGGCAACGCAACTTCATTTGGGTTGCCGATAAGCAACGCCACTGAAATGGAAATGTATATTATGAATAGCAACTATAGTTAAGTTCTATAAAGTTCTAGATCATACAATTTGGAAGAACCAGCAACTAAGACTTAAGTGTAAATAAGCTGAAGAAAAAATTGAAAAAATAAATAAATATTTTCGACTACAGTAGTATCGATTTTGGGTATTAGATGAAAAAAAATTATCTTAATTTTTTAGTCTTCATAGAGGAATCTTAACTTTGTCCACTGTGCGACACGTCGTAACCGTCTCGAATAGGGACCAATATTATATGTGATATCTTCGACTATAGTAGCATCGACGTTGGGGCTTAGGAAATCTGATATAAAAATTTGCTTCCTATATTTAAGGACCACCCTAATGTACATAGACAAAATTGTTTGACTCTGTACATGCGAATAAACGTTCGCACGTAACTTTTCCATTTATAGCAAGTGACATATGCAGGCACACATTGTGCATGATAAATAAATAATAATAGTAATCACTTAGTTCGAACATTGACAATGAAAAGAAATTAAAAGTTTAACATTCTTTTTTTGCCATTTTTTTGAACCTTCCCGCATTTGTCAAAAATGGTTGTACCGACGACAACTTTTATTGTAACTGCAATGGCTGACGCCAGTCGTAAGGTCGTTGTTTCCATAAAAGCCGCCAGAAAAGAGCGAGAAACGTGAGAATTACTTTTCTCAAAGTATGTAGCTATGCACTTATTTAATAACAATTATGAAACTGCGTTAACGCGTCTTTTTTTTGTTTATGATTTTCAATTGATAGAAATCATTTAACTATAAGCAATATTTCTCTAAAAGCACTTACTAAAAATCATTTTTGGTCAGCAAAACGAGCAGATCACTTGTTACAAAGTTGGTTGAAGGCCAATAGAAATAGAGAATGCTAAGCAGCATACAGCACCAGTTAGTTGATTCAATCAATTTGTTACCATAAAAGGTGTTAATGACCATTTGAAACATTAACGAGCGTTAAATGTTAGTGCATGAAAAAAATACAAATGGCAACAGGTTAAGAACGTCTTTCCATAAAATGGTTTTGTGTGCAATTATTGAGAGATAAACTGATAACTTTCTTTTGGAGGGAGTGCGCAGAGGCTAGACGCTTGTTACAGATTATATAACTTCAAAGTGCCGAAAAGACAGGGCATTGAACAGTTTTTTGATAAGGGGGAAATTGCATATACCTTGAATAATTTTAATTGCTCGCGTTGGGTATACCAAACAATTTTTAACTTTAATTGTTCAATTTTGAAGCTAAAATTCTTAAAATAATTTAATCTAAACACTCAAGAGGATGATATATAATTAATGACAATTAGACAAATCGAAATTTATGCATACGTCCACACGCAACACCGTTACAATACTACATGCATACATATGTACATACACACGTACTTCATTCACATTTCGCAGCCTAAATTTGTGCAACAATTAAATTTAAAGCAATATACTGACAAAGAATGAGCTCAATCTTATACAACTATGCCTGCCAAGAAGGTCATCGTCTCGCCGAGTATGTGCGAACGTGAAAAAAAATTCACAGCTTAAAAGCAAGAAAAGTGCGAATAATATGTACGTATTCTAAACTGGGTCATTATCTAAAAGAAGGACAAAGTACAAAAATTTTACACATAAATGTGTTTCCAATTATTCATGAAAGTATGTAATGCATACAAAATCATTAACATTTCCGTTAAATTTACATATAAACCTAAATAACTATGTATGTACATTTGTATGTTTGTACATATTATTTACCTAAAAATGTACAAGCACTGAAGTAAGAGAGAAACCTAGAGCGATAAGATGAAATAGGTAGGCAAACAAAGAATATTGCAGTACAATCACTTGCATGACAAAGAAATCCTTACAACGATTCCGAAGAAGTACACAGTCACAAACCGACTGAGGCGCATAAATGGGAATAAAATGAGTAAAATGAGAATTGTTACTAAAAGGCGGTGCGTTGTTTGCCCCCGCTTATACCGTTATCTGAAACGACTTATGGCATTGTCTCATAAAACTAGGCGAAACCTGAAGTCAATGCAGCTCGAACGGTTGGGCTCGGCAACTGTCGATACACCCTGATATACCCAAATGAGATAAGTTAACGATGTGCTACGTAATCATTATAAAAAGCATAGCTATAAGAAAATATTTGGCAATTGCCAAGTGTTCAAACAGTTTTCAGTGAAGAATCCATTTTGCTTATGCACAACAACTGTGCTCTATATCTCACTCGAAATTGTCATTTGATTGCGGTGTACCTATTTATGATGAACTCAGGTCAAAGCATTTAAAGTTCCTAAATAATTCTTTTGAGCTATCGAGATCTTTTAGTCGTATCGATTACTCTCTAAGTAAAGTAGCGTATTTGCACATATTTTTTACACAATGATTAGAAATTATGTTAATTAATTTGAAAAAGTAAATGTTCAAATTGAAAATACTTTATGGCATCATAATGCAATTAATTACCCTTTTGAGCTGCGTTTTCATGATGTTATGTAATTCGTTGCGTATAATGTTGAACTTCATCATAGTATCCGAACTAAATATGGACCGTCCAAATGCTAGGCCCGGATAGTCTGCACAACGCCCTTTATTACGCCGCGCTTCACGTTCTGCTACGATTTCAGCAGCTTCACTGGTGCAACGCAGTTTAGCCCACTCGGCCGCTTGCACATCATCATCATCAATTGCAATACCTTCATCTGCTGCTGCATTCGCGTCAGCAGAGCTAGTCATATTACCCTCTGCGTCTAAACAAGTGGAAGCGCGCTTACTTTTATCTTTCTTCGTTTTCCTTTTCCTATCCGAACGTTCTGCCTTCTCGGCTTTATCACGTTTAGATTTACTTTTTTGTGATTTTGGAGTCACACTCTCAGCTGGAGTAGTGCTTGTGGGCGTTTGTGCGCTTACCACACCTTCATCCACCATACTGCTGTCATCTGTCGGTGTTGGGCTGTTGCTGCCCATCGAGTTGGTTACCGAATCTGTTAGTGGCAAATTGAGCACTGTGGCCTTTGTAGGCTGCAAATCTAGCTCTTCATCGGGCTCATCTGTATATTGTAAGTCACCCATTGTGGACGAAACAGTTTCAACATCGCTGCCGGTGCCAGCCGCAGCATTATCTTCTTGCACAGCTTGCGCTGCTTGACGTAGATTCGTGAGCACACTCTGTGAATCGCCGCGATAAAGGGCAGCGAGTATCTCTTGAACTTTGGGAATATTGGGACGGCGTGTACCTGAAAAACGCGGGTGGTGCTGATGTCCGCGTCGCTTAAGCGTGGAAGGCATCAATGGTGATGTGGTCGTTGTAGATGCAGAACCAGCGCCACTTGTAGTGGACAGCACGTCTGCATCTTCCGAACCTTTTGCTCCAGTTGACATATCTGAATCGCTCCACTCAACACTCCAGTCACTCTCGTAGTCGTCGTCAACGTCACCTTCGTAGTACACCTCAACTGTTTTGGCCCTTTCCCCGTTGCTATCGCACAGTTTGCTTATACTAGAATTCCGAACACTGCTAGCATCCTGCTCGTCATCACAGTAATATAGCAGCTTATCCAGATAATTTAATTGCTCCTCGATGGAGTCCCAACGCGACGAAATTACAGACTCTGCATAAGTTTCGTCAAGGTGCTTGCTTAGTTCATGTACGCTATTTAATAGTTGTTTACCTTTTGGTGGATTTTGTTTTTTACTACTGCTACTGAAACTACCTGCTCCTCCGCCACTGTGGGCATTTTTCATGAAATTTTGCAATTTTGCCTTGTGTTGGTGCTGATTTTGCTGCTGTTTTTGTTGGTGGGACTGCTGGTACTTTTGCTGTTTCTTCTTTGTCGCTAAACAGCTGTTCTTCGTTTGACACTTGACTTCTACCGGAAGTGCTTTTATTCCCAAACCGATTTTGGTAATGCATTTGGTCCCAAACCGATTACGGGTGCGCAAGGTTGCCACACCTGTAGACGAACTATTGGCCGCTTGTTGGTGCTGCCAGTCACAACCGCCACTGGTCAATAGATGGCGGTGTGCACGTTTAATTTGACGGATCTCTTGATTTGCGCGTCGACGACGGATATGCAACAAAGGCGACTGCTGCCGTTGTACTTGTTGCGATAGCTGTTGATGGCGCTGTGAATGTGGTTGTTGTTGTTGTGCCTGCTGCTGCTGCTGNGGGACGGCGTGTACCTGAAAAACGCGGGTGGTGCTGATGTCCGCGTCGCTTAAGCGTGGAAGGCATCAATGGTGATGTGGTCGTTGTAGATGCAGAACCAGCGCCACTTGTAGTGGACAGCACGTCTGCATCTTCCGAACCTTTTGCTCCAGTTGACATATCTGAATCGCTCCACTCAACACTCCAGTCACTCTCGTAGTCGTCGTCAACGTCACCTTCGTAGTAAACCTCAACTGATTTGGCCCTCTCCCCGTTGCTATCGCACAGTTTGCTTACACTAGAATTCCGAACACTGCAAGCATCCTGCTCGTCATCACAGTAATATAGCAGCTTATCCAGATAATTTAATTGCTCCTCGATCGAGTCCCAACGCGATGAAATTACAGACTCTGCATAAGTTTCGTCAAGGTGCTTGCTTAGTTCATGTACGCTATTTAATGGTTGTTTACCTTTTGGTGGATTTTGTTTTTTACTACTGCTACTGCAACTACCTGCTCCTCCGCCACTGTGGGCATTTTTCATGAAATTTTGCAATTTTGCCTTGTGTTTCTGTTGCTGCTGTTTTCGTTGGTGCGACTGCTGGTACTTTTGCTGTTTCTTCTTTGTCGCTAAACAGCTGTTCTTCGTTTGACACTTGACTTCTACCGGAAGTGCTTTTATTCCCAAACCGATTTTGGTAATGCATTTGGTCCCAAACCGATTACGGGTGCGCAAGGTTGCCACACCTGTTGACGAACTATTGGCCGCTTGTTGGTGCTGCCAGTCACAACCGCCACTGGTCAATAGATGGCGGTGTGCACGTTTAATTTGACGGATCTCTTGATTTGCGCGTCGACGACGGATATGCAACAAAGGCGACTGCTGCCGTTGTACTTGTTGCGATAGCTGTTGATGGCGCTGTGAATGTGGTTGTTGTTGTTGTGCCTGCTGCTGCTGCTGAGTTGGCACGCTGCCAACTTTCGTTTTTATTTTGCCAACTGTGGGTGGTGTCGTCTGCTTGATTGTGGCGGCGGCTGCGGCACAGTGCGCCAAATTTCCTCGTTGATTTGTTGACGTTTTCGTCCTTGAGATCTTTTGATTATTCGCTGTTACTCTCGCAAGCAATGCGACATTAGTTTGTGATTTTGTTATTGCTTGCGTATTCTTATTTAATGTTATATTTTTAATTTGCGTATTTGATTTGTCGGTGCTTCCACCACCTCCTCCTTTTGCCTTAGNGACAGCACGTCTGCATCTTCCGAACCTTTTGCTCCAGTTGACATATCTGAATCGCTCCACTCAACACTCCAGTCACTCTCGTAGTCGTCGTCAACGTCACCTTCGTAGTAAACCTCAACTGATTTGGCCCTCTCCCCGTTGCTATCGCACAGTTTGCTTACACTAGAATTCCGAACACTGCAAGCATCCTGCTCGTCATCACAGTAATATAGCAGCTTATCCAGATAATTTAATTGCTCCTCGATCGAGTCCCAACGCGATGAAATTACAGACTCTGCATAAGTTTCGTCAAGGTGCTTGCTTAGTTCATGTACGCTATTTAATGGTTGTTTACCTTTTGGTGGATTTTGTTTTTTACTACTGCTACTGCAACTACCTGCTCCTCCGCCACTGTGGGCATTTTTCATGAAATTTTGCAATTTTGCCTTGTGTTTCTGTTGCTGCTGTTTTCGTTGGTGCGACTGCTGGTACTTTTGCTGTTTCTTCTTTGTCGCTAAACAGCTGTTCTTCGTTTGACACTTGACTTCTACCGGAAGTGCTTTTATTCCCAAACCGATTTTGGTAATGCATTTGGTCCCAAACCGATTACGGGTGCGCAAGGTTGCCACACCTGTTGACGAACTATTGGCCGCTTGTTGGTGCTGCCAGTCACAACCGCCACTGGTCAATAGATGGCGGTGTGCACGTTTAATTTGACGGATCTCTTGATTTGCGCGTCGACGACGGATATGCAACAAAGGCGACTGCTGCCGTTGTACTTGTTGCGGTAGCTGTTGATGGCGCTGTGAATGTGGTTGTTGTTGTTGTGCCTGCTGCTGCTGCTGAGTTGGCACGCTGCCAACTTTCGTTTTTATTTTGCCAACTGTGGGTGGTGTCGTCTGCTTGATTGTGGCGGCGGCTGCGGCACAGTGCGCCAAATTTCCTCGTTGATTTGTTGACGTTTTCGTCCTTGAGATCTTTTGATTATTCGCTGTTACTCTCGCAAGCAATGCGACATTAGTTTGTGATTTTGTTATTGCTTGCGTATTCTTATTTAATGTTATATTTTTAATTTGCGTATTTGATTTGTCGGTGCTTCCACCACCTCCTCCTTTTGCCTTAGAAAGGGTTTTCGATTGCGCCTTTTTATTATAACTCACTACTTGCCATGCGTTTGTATTTGTTGTATTATGAGCGCACAGGGTTCGTTGAATCATAATGAGTTTGCTCGGTGTAGAAGTTTTTTCCCCGAATTTGCGCACAAGATTAAGTTAATCTTTAGGATTTCATGAAAATCCAGTGAATAAGTGATTTATCAAAATGTCGAACTGTTTGAATTTTTATAATCTGAATGCGTTTTCTGCTGCCGTTGCGGGTAAAGGTTCAACTGTCAATCTATCAATGCAGTTTTTGTTTCCTGTTGCTGTTCAGTTTTTGTGGACTGCGACTGATAAGATTTCTAGGCTTTGCTGTTAACTGTGTACATGTTTGCAGTCAATGCTATAGTTTACATAAGTTGTGTTTTTTTACTAATTATCCAGTAACTTGCCAGTAACTCTCCAGTAACTTTATTTCTAAGAATTCGCTCTCATAGAAAAAATTTGCAAAAAAGTACGCGAACGCTTTTCCAGTAATAATTTGCAAGTTTCATGAACAGCTGATAAATTGATTGTTTATTCGCAGCAAATTCCTTATAAAACAATATATTTTGTATTTAAATAGGTTTATTTTGTGAAATTGAACAATAAAAAGCCACAAACAGTTTCCTTATTAGTTTAAATTTCATCCAGCAACATGCGATCAGCTGTTTTTCGTACTGGCAAATTCTTACAAGTAAAAATTTATCCAGTAAAATCCAGTAAAAACTTGCAACTTCAGCTGTCATTTTTCGCTCTCTCAATTTCCCCTACTTTGCAAGTTTTTGCGTACGAAAACGCCAAAACATGAAAATTCGTAAAAACTTTTACTGGATTTTACTGGAAATGAGTAAAAAAACGCAACTATTGTTTGTGTTATCACGCTGTACAAAGTTTTTCCTGCTGCCGCTGTTCTTGTTTATGTTACTAATCTGTTGTGAATGTTTCTAATTGTTTATGATATGTATGTATGCACACAAATTGCTGCGACTTGCTTTTAATGTTTTATATTTTCCATTTCGTAATCTTCACATTCATGTACTTTCTCTTCATCAAATGCTGCCAGTGCCTTTTTCACGCAGTATTGTATTTTATGTATGCTGCACAGCAGGGTCTCAATCACTCGTTACCGCCGCATATTTTTTTGTAATCATCTTGCAGTTGTTGTTGGAATAAGTTGGTTTTGTAATAGTCATAGCAGATAAATGTTTACCTCAGCAAAATGGTAAAGTTTTAATTTATCGATAGCAATTAAGTTTGATTTTACAGTTTTTAAATGTTTGTGTATCTATGCAACCATGTTTACATATGCATACTCACTAGCTTAATATGTACATACATACATATGTATACTATGTACGTTTGTATTAGGTACATACATACATGCATATGCATATCAGCCGCTGGTACCGACGTTGTTAATATTTATCACACCCGTTAACGCAAAAATCGCGTGATTTGGTAATGATCGGTAAATTTTATTTATAAATTCAGAAAATAATTTTGTTAATCGGTTGCATATATCCGTGCTTCCGTGCTTGTAAATCAATTTACGTCAATATTTGCGATTCTCACAAAATTTCACTATGCGCTCCCACTCACTCAGCATTCTTGGCATTTGATTTTTCGTTATATATATCTTTTTGCAAATACGCCAGTTTTCCATAAAATCTCCACTCTAAACATTTATTTAACTTGCATTAAATCAAAATAGAGTTTCTAGTTTATTATAATTGATTTGTTTGGAATTTTGTTAATTTATATGTTTAACCAAATGTCTTCTTTTGAGTAAATCCCTTCAACAATCAAATACGTTGGATTGTATGATATGACTCTTCGATTTAATTATGCGGCGGCATAGTTGGCCTCACTTCTACGATGATTTAATTTCTGCTGCTGATGCTGCTGCTACTTCTATCCACAGCTGGCTGCTGCTGGCGCTATTGCTGTTGCCTTTGCTTCTATTGCCATTCCCGTGGCACGTAATACTCATATGTCGATACATATAATGTACATGTACATATGTAGCGAGTTTGACCATCAAACGCTTAATTACTCCTCCTGCTATTCCATATGATTGCCGACAACCGCATACGCTCTCGCTCTCTGCAGTTGCTATTCGTACCTATACATATGTATGCATGTATATTTGTACTTTGCCTTGACTCACTTGAACCACCCCCTACTATGACAAAGCATTAGGTTGTGTTTACACTCCCAGTGATCTATTTAATTAGCGCATACAGCACAAATATTCGAAAAACTTTCTAGCAACTTGCTATGCTCTCACACTCTCTCCCTTTCGATAGTCTCTTAAAAATGTTCCACTTGACTTGCTGGCTATAGCACACTACACAAAATGCATGACCGTCGACCATCAACCCATCGACCCCACTGTGATCGTGTAGTAGAACTAGTGGAGCGCGCACGCCCGCCCTATAGACATCCAATTTTATAAAAGCACATATAAATATATGTATGTATGTGTGCATGTAGGAGAGTATACGATTTGGCCATGTGCTTGTTTTCGCTGTCACTGCTACAAACTGTGCTCCACTTTCTCTTCTCTCCAACGAGGTCACAAGCGAAGAGAGTCTACTTGGGCAATTTATGGATGGCTCTATGTCTTCATGCGTATCTTTTCATATCACAGATTTTTTTTGAACATTTTCAGAATGAATATTAAGCCAATAAACAGCATGTGTATAGCGCCTTCTCCGCTTGTTTTCCATTAAGAGTGCAGACAAATGACGCATACGGCAAATGCATTACTCATCATGCATAGATACATATGTACATATGTATGTAGATGCAAATAAAACGATGTACATAATCATAATCGCACCGGTATGCCGTCATTTTTTATTTTTGTTGTGAAAATGTTTTCATGAAAACAGTAACGTTTAACAAAAGAGTATTTAACGCACCGTTAAATGTCATTTAGATTTGTATGTACAGTGACTGAAAGAATTTCAAAAACTCTTTAATGCTTCGTATTTTTAATCACATATTAGATAACAGTTTTATTTGTTGGCACCTTCATTACCGTTAACAAATAGTAGCTAGATACTAAAATACTTTTCCTATTCACGCGACATGTGCGTGCCATTTTTTGGCACTGATGCTGCAGCACACGAACGCCAATTACGAAATGAACACGAAATTTGAATTTTACGATATTTTGAGAAATTATTTGCAAAAATTAATATATATATATATATATATATATTTGCGAAAAATGGAAAACCAATGATCGATTACCCCCATTATATTGCAAATACTGGGAATTTTTTAACAACGAAAAAAAGCTATTCGCCAAAATTTTCGCAAACTGCAAGTTAACTTACACTTTCGAAACGCATGCGCTTATTTCTCAAAACAAAAAAAAAAACAAGAAAAGAAAAACCGAAAAAAGCCGGCTATTGAAGCGCTACTCTCTCATTAGGAGCAGCGCTTTACTGCGTTATTTGATATTTTAGAATTTTACTCAGAAAGCTTTTATTTAGTAGCACATAGTTATGTATGTATGTATACTGCTTTTACCTCTTTCGGCCGTATTTGGAAATGGGCGGTACATTCTTTTTACTCTTTACATACATTTTACTTAGCCTACACAAGCACCTACATATACATATGTATGTATATGTATGTAAATAGGTGTATGTGAATTTTCCGATTTTTCTTCATACAAATTAGCAAAAAGGCTCTTGTTTTTAAAAATAGACGTCGTCTCTACCTGTTAACGAATAAAAGCATGTTCAAGCAGTTGGCAACGCGCGTTGTTATTTTGCTGCCAGTTTTGACTATGGGCCATCAGCAAGGCACTCAACTCACCGCGATGTTATCAGAAATTTCTTACATACACCTTCTCTGTTATTGCTACATAGGTATATTATGCGTTAACATTACATCGTTTTCCGCTGTTGATCACGTATTCGCTGCGATATACTCGTTGCTTTTTGTTCATGCATACACACAGCGTTATACAGGACGTATGAGTAATGGATTTTTGTTTTTTTTTGAGCAGATGATCTATGTTCAGCTGATTTACTAAATGACGCAAAGACATTTATCGTTTTTTTTATTGTTTGTTTTGGTTTGAGCATAACTGACAACTAGAAATGTTAATGCATTTCTGGAGTGACTTGTAGCTGGAAAAATACGTCTTGTCTTGTCAAAGGAACGCATAATAGCGTAAGTGGTGTGAAATTGGGCTAATTGGTTTCTATTTTTAATTTTAAATAAACAATTTTGCGCATTTTCAATAGCAGTATGTCGGAAACTGAGTAATCATAGGCTTAGTATAGCTATTCATAGTTTTCTATGTAGTATATTTGTCGGAAATTTATCCCAACAGAGTATTTGAGCATATCTTAGTTACTAATTTTAATATCAATTCATACACATTAATAATAATAGCTATTATAATTATTAGAATCTAAATGTTAAATGCCAAAAAATAAACACAAAATGATTACAACAAGGCAATTTAAAAATAAAACCGCTGATTGACTAAATAGACTAATTTTAACTAAAGAAAACATGCAGCTTAATTGCTACATATGTACGTTAGGGTGGTCATCCAAATTTTTATATCATAGCACACACCTTTATTTTGTACGTGGAACAGAATAAAGACATCCACACAAATTTCAAAATTCAAAAATAGGGGCCACTACAAGTGTTAAACAAAATTATTATTGTTTTTTTGAAATAGCGAAAATTCTGAAAACTTTTCATCAACTATAGCGAGTTATTGAGTTTATTTAAATAAGTTTCAATAATATGTTAAATTTATCGAATTTCAATTCAAAACTTTATCGAGTTTTTGGGATTAAAAATATTAAAATTTTTCAAACCCTGATGCCGGCTGCCGCTAGACATTTTTTTTTCAATTTTGAATGTTTCGTGGATGTCTCTTTTGTGTACACAAAACAAAATAAAGGGGTGTCCTATACAAAGTTAAATGTTGATATTTTTAATGACCACCCTAGTGTACATTATATTTTTTAAAGAAATATTGGTATTCATTGGATTTATTTTCTCAATATTACCTTCTTATTAACTTAGTTTTCTAAAATCTAAGTCTTCTTCTGTATTTATTTACTCGGTAGTAACTTTATGTATGTATATTAGGGCGGGTCAATTTTTATGGAAGATTTTTTTCGACTATGTGCGTATATCACAGAAGGATTCTTCGTGTAATTCTTAGCAAATTTTTCGAGGAAACCATGGCTCTAAAATCAATTTGGAGTTTGCCAAATTGCGAAAAGTAGCGCTTGTACTTGTCTAAATCAGATAGACCATTTTTTGGATATTGAATTGGACATAGTAAAAACCAGCCTTTATAAAAACTGGTACGATTGATTTAAAGACCTACAAAAAACGATACTTCGAGTTGGAAATTAATATAAATTTAAAGGAGAGACTAAAAGTGGTCCAAGATATAAAATCATAAAAAATATTTAAAAATCACTGTGGTAAGTTTAGCGTGACCACCAGTGTACGTATTCTTTAGCTCAAAAATAGTAAAAATCTAAGAGTATTTCAAAGCCATTTATAGGTTTCACACTGAACTCGTTATTGTAATGATTCGTTACTATTTAAGACGGTTACCCACCTTAACTAGCGATGTGTTTTTCAAAGTTTTGGTCGATAGAATAAGTTCTATGCCTTGGTTTTTTTTTTAAATCCTTTTTTAGCTTATATGGCAAATAAAAAGCTTTATAAAAGTTACACAGAGAAAAACTACCTAATAAAATAGAACAAAAATTGTTTTTTTAAGGCTTCGGTTAATTCAAGCAGCAAACTAATGCCGGATTTCCACAGAGCATTAAATGTCAACACGTTTTTGACAAATTTGTGCATTAAAAAACTCTTATCATTACGTTAAGAATGAAAGTCATTAAGTATGTTTTCACATGCCATTTGTTTAGAAAAATTTTTTTTCGTAATTTTTCTTGTTTTATTTTTTTTTTTTGGTAAATTTTTTTTTAACTATACAAGCATCTTTTTAAAAATATGCGAAATATAAATACATCATAACTGATTTTGTTCTCTGTCATAGTCTTCTAAGAAATTATTCATAGAGAAAATCTCTTAAATTTTTCCATCATATTTTTCGCTGTTTACCAGTACTTTATGACGATAGCAACGAGCTCGGTGGGAAACCCCTATATGCTATATAGTACTTATGACTTTCTATTTAATATGGAGTATATATCTTATGCAATACTTATTTTATAATAACTATAAGTAAAAATCATATTTTTTATATATGTATATATTTGAACGGAAAACATTGAACTTACATTCTGCAGAGCCTTGTTCTTTTCCTCCAATTTGCCAGTGACTAATGTGAGAGCTTCTTGTGTCTGATCCAATTCGTTTTCAACGGTCTGGATTTTCTTTTGTAACTGGCGAGCCTCTTCCTCGGCCTATGAGACGAACAACAAAAAAAAAACATAAAATAAATATTTCTAAATATTTGTATTTGTTGTTATGAGAAATTAACTGTATTTGTTTTTAACCATTAAGGCCAGTTGGTGCTTGATAGACGTACATATGTATGAATGCAGCTCTCCATACCGAATTGGTTTCACTTAGATCAATAGATATGCACATCAGTATAGTGTTCATAAAGACATTTAATCAATCAAGCATACCTAAATATTACCTATGAAACTTTAAATCCATAACGTAAGCTAAATTTTTTTACTGAGCGAAATCGAAAACTGAACAATGTAGTAAGTACATATGTACATAGATATATTTCAATGATTTATTCACTTTTAGCAGATAACTAATCTTTATGCATTGTTGACGCAGCAGACACGTGCGTGAAACCGGCGCTAATTAATTTTTCTTGCAAAACATATTAACCAGCAATTAGCTACAAATACTTTAAACTCACATACTATAATAGCTACAATTTGTATGGAAGAAAAAACTTAATTTTTTAGCTGCAACAATTCAATCTTCAATCAAAAAGTATGTTTGCTTATACCAATGCACACGCTCTTCAAATTAATTCATTCGAATGATTGCAATAACTTTAAACTGATTGTTGGTTAGTTGATCGGACAGCTTAATTTTGGTTATATGTACATACATATATGTATATGTACAAACTAAGCTAATTACAAACCTTCTCGGCACGAGTGTTGGCATCGCGTGCTTGCTGCTCACAGACGAGGGCACGTTCCAATGCTCCATCCTTGTCGATTTTCATCGCTTGCATCTTCTTCTTGATGGCATCCATGGTGGCTGGGTTTTGTGTTTGCTCTGTTTACTCGAAGAAACTGAAATTGGCACAAGTGAAACGAAAGGAAAAGTTATTTAATATTATATGAATAAGACAACTAGTTTATTGTACATATGTATGTACATACATTTGATGTACAATATGGTCTACATATATATGTTCATACATATATATTAAAGAATACATAATTTATAATTTTAAAGTGGTGCAGGGGTGTGTAATAACAGTTTTCGTAATATAAGTATTAACCAGTGTTGCCGCATTAAAAATTATAAATTATTTTTACCAAAATTCTACCAAAAGTTCAAGACCACTCCAACCGTTTTGGAGAACAAAGTTCATTATTACATTACATATTGAATTACATTCGGTCGAAAAATTTTAAGTCTAAGAAAGGGGAAGCTTAATAAATGGTGCAAAACCAAGAACAGAGGAGGCATAATGATCTTGCCTAAAAAATGCCACAAGCTTTTTCTCAATAAAAATTTTTTAAACTCTCTCTTCTTATGAATCCCACCCGATGATGGTACCAATGGTTCAAATGAACTTTTAATACAAATTATTTGCTTGACAAGTTGAATCTTCTTCTAAAGATGTTTATTTGAAACTAGCAAATACCCGGCGTGCTTCACTGCGCTTTAAAAGTATTTTTGTGTGGTTTGATACCCGTATTGTAATATTTCGTTTATTTTATGAATTTAATTAAATATTTTTTTTTTTTTAACAGATGGCAACTCTCCCCAAAAATATTTTCGACAATAAACTTTCCAAACCTCTTCTGTTTGATACCCACATTGCAATATTTAATTTATCTTATTAATGAAATTAAATTAAAATTTTCAATTATTTTCAGAATGTGGTATTTTTTAAGTATCGGGGAATGTTAGTTCTTATCTTAATGCTTAGAACATGTGTTATTTCGATTGCCAGTATTTAGGTTTTTTGGTCGATTAGTATCGCCACTTTTAAGAATCTGGTTATATCGGTCCTCTCGAGAAACGGGTACATACTTACAAATATCGGTATTGCCTAAGACTAGAAGAAACGACTGCCGCACAATTATAGCAAAAAACTCTTTACAAAAACTGATTTGCTAAATGAAAAATTTATGAGACTAATGTCTCCAATATTTCAGTAACTTAATTGCTATGTAATTCTGAATATAAAATATTCTACAATCTAGAGATCGAAGAGGACATTGGCATATTGTATACAACATTTTACATTGGAATGAAGTTTAAAAGGGGCGAAACGCACTTTTTTCACCTTACTAATGATTTTATTTTAACATTGATCTCAGGGATGGAAAATCGAGATTTCAAATTGTGCCTAATTTGACAATACAAATGTTCCTTTTTTGCTGTCAAATGTATCTAAAAGCTCACTATTTTGTTAACTTTTTTTATTTTCAGACAATTGGTAATAATTTAAAAAATGCTATACCATTTCTACGAAAACTTGTTTTGCACCGAATAAAATGCATGGAAAACTTTAAGCGCTTTAAGCGACCTCTAAATATTTTTTTTATTAAACAAACACAAGGGTATAATTTTTTCGGTATCATTCAGTCATTGATTTTAATAAACCTGCTCATAAACAGCAGGCTTTCTAATAGTTAAATTTGAGTTTACATGTTTCAAAACTACAAAATTATTCAAAAATGTGCTGAAAGTGAGAAAGTATTTGAAAAATAGTTAAATTTGAGTTTACATGTTTCAAAACTACAAAATTATTCAAAAATGTGCTGAAAGTGAGAAAGTATTTGAAAAATAGTTAAATTTGAGTTTACATGTTTCAAAACTACAAAATTATTCAAAAATGTGCTGAAAGTGAGAAAGTATTTGAAAAATAGTTAAATTTGAGTTTACATGTTTCAAAACTACAAAATTATTCAAAAAATGTGCTGAAAGTGAGAAAGTACTTGAAAAAGTATTTAGAAAATAGTAGCTTACACAATGTATTCATTTAATATGTTGGCTCTGAATCGGAAACATTAACAGCACAGAGGTACACCATCCTGCCTGTAAATTAATCAGTCAATTGGAATACATACATGCAACTCTAACTCTTATAGAAGTGGTCCTAGGTAGTAGTCCCTAAAGTAATAATATTAGGCACTTGAAGACAAGATGCTCAAAGCTTTTCATTTGGACTACATTGCACTGCATACACAAAGCATTTGGGTCTATTTTGTAAACCAGGTCTTTGATACAAAACTTTATGTGGGACTTCGTGGACTGGCCAACTTGAGCTAAAATGTTTGCTCAAAATTTGGCTACTTATCCATCGTTGCAAGCTGATAAGCTGCCACAGCGTAAATTTAGATTACAGATATTTCCGCCTTTAATTATTATTTGCTTCTTCCGTACTTTCAACTCATTCGCAATTTAAATTCACACACATGCAGTGTAACCACTTTACAAGAAAGCCCTCAAAACATGAGGAGTTTTTCACTGTTCACAAGGAATTTGATAGAGAAACTGGGCCACTTTGCTAAGATTGCTGCCTTAATGACATGTTCACAATGTTCCTTGTTTACAAAAATTTTCTTTTGCGAGCAACATAGTCTTTAATATGGATATTTATGTGGCTATCGTCTAATTGTACCTAAATTGAGCTCAGTGTACCGAATGTACCTTTTGGTTCGAAAAAAGGTACAAGTGTACCTACTTTTTCATCCCTGATTGATCTTAAACTAATGACAACCAGAATACGCTATAAAATATAGGTGTGCATATAAGTATACATATGTACATTAGACCGTGCAAACAAAAAAGTTCGACGTACATCTCTGAGTCTAAAGTATTTTTGCAAGCCAATTTTGGACAAAAAAAATTTTTTTTCCAAATTGGCTTGCAATTTTCGGTGACACTACATTCGGCAATACAATTGTTTTTAATAGTTCTACTGGAATATTCGAAATAGATATGTCCTTAGCAAAAATACGTTAGGGTGATAAGAACTGATATCTGATAGGTAAGTACTAGAACGGGGTACTTGAGGTCATTGAACTTCGGAACAAAAAAAAAGCCGCCACGAGGCAGGAACATCGATATATCGTATTTGAAGATCCACATGTAAATACCGAAGACTTTACGACAAATGTAAAAAGGCGATTCCTACGTTCGGCCAAATGTTTTTTTTCCAAATTTCCAAAAATACTTTCGATTCGTGGGTGTGTGGCGAACTTTTTTTCAGGAACGGTCTAATATACATACATACATATGTACATATGTGTATGCTTAAGTCTTCATGTATGCTTTGGTAAATTTTATTCGACTATATTGCTCTACAAACGTTGCCCTAAAATCAAACGTTTGACCCATAAAATTCCTCTGTAGATCAAATATTCGGGAGGGGGTGTGTGACTTGCGTGTAATCATCCAGCGATTGCTTTTACCCACCACATAAAGTGACACAAATGACACAAAAAGGAGATGTTAAGAAAAATACAAGTGACAATATGCATTCTGATAGATTTTCCTAATTCACAACAAAAAATATCTGCCACTAAATTTACGCAAAGACAAGCGCATACATATTTTACAGCAGAAACATTCAATGGTAAGAGAAATAGTAACTGATAATTGATAGTTTGATAAAAATAAATACCGCTCGAAAAATATGGGTTAAGCCGAAAGCTTTACGCATGCGGCATGCAATTAATTCAAAGCACATGCAGAGTACACGGCAAAATATGGAGTGATGAGTGTTTTGGTCATTGAATCTCATCGTTGATTTACGGGCAATTTCATTACGGTCAGAAAAAAAAGCAAAGTAGTTGCAATGTATGTACATACATATATTGTATGTACGAGTATGTTTACTTGCGTCAAAGGAATGAGCTGTACGTTGCAGTCGCCTTTGTACCTGTGATAATATGTACGCATTTGTGTGCGCCTTCATGAATGCATATGCCCTTACACATATAAGCATGTATATATTTCCATATTACATACATATATGCATACATAAATTTTGTGTCGCATGTGATATATGAGCATTTGCATTGACAATCTAAAACACCAAGCATTCCATAAGCTTGACTCACTTGGAGTCGCGCCGATAAAGTCAACGCCATACGTTTCGTCCCGATCCCCCACTCATGCAATCACTTATTTTTGTATTTTTCTGATCAGCTGTTGTCGTTTGTTTACATTGAACAACTTGAAAAGGGAAACGACCTTTTTTCGTTCTTTTTTGCACTTGAAGTTGTTTTCTTGAAATCAGCAATGCGGGTCATAGCGTTTTTTTATTAACTTTCGCAAAATTGTGCAGATTGTTTGGGGAAACTGTGTATTTGTGCAATTTTTATTTTGACAATACAAACTTTTTGGTGCCCTAATATATGCACGTAGGTACATATTTACATATGTAATTTGAGGACTTATACATGTGTGTATGCACATTAGTCCGTACCATCTAACAAGCAAACAAAACAATTTCTCCGTACACCCCTGAGTCTAAAATGTTTTGTAAGGCAATTTCGATGTTTTTTTTTGTTCCAAAATTCATTGACCTCAGATCTCATTTCCTACCACCCTAACGTCCTACCCGAATGTCAGTAAATTAAAGTACGCCAAAAAGCATTAAGCTTTTGCCAAACGAAGTACTTAAGTATTTGGATTCGAAAGCAATTTCAATTTTTTTTTTTGTCGAACGTAGGAGTCGACTTTTTTCACAGTTTATATAAGCCCTTAACATATAATTTTTTCAAAAAACAAATATTGCGAAATTTCAAGGATAAAATTTTAAAATGACATTTTCAATATTTACCAGCCCTTCTGCACTTTAAACTTGAATCTGTTTAAATTCTACAGGATTTCCTCATTAATTTTATAACCATACTTTTTCTCTAAGCACATTTCTCTGAATTTTTTAAATCATTTTTAAATTACTGACGTCAGAGTGAAAAACTAAAGACGCAATTTTACTATATTTGGCCCATGGTTTTGCGGATATATTGTTTTATATGTATAAAAAATATTAATTATTAAATAAAAAAAGAAATATAGCCAATACTGGTTAAGAAAAGGGGGTTCTATTATTGCCATCAGTGCAAATTACAAGTCCCGAAAATCCCTGGATTACTTGCCAAGAATCCCGGGATTTTCGAGCCCTTGAAAAGGCCTTTAGTAAAACATTTATATTTACTTTCAAAATTTTTGCAATTTTAAATTACTCATATGTATATATTTTAAACATCTCATGCCCAAAATCAAATCTTGAACGTCTTGTGCGTATGTTTACACAGATTCTAGTTGAAAATAAACACTTTTCAGTAGTAGTTTTACATACACAACTACTAGATACTGAAAGTTGTGTAAATATACGCACAAGATTTTTAAGATTTGATTTTGAGCATAAGGTGTTTAAAATATACACATGGAATGTTTAAAATTGCAAAAAATTTTAAAGTAAAAATACTGGTTTACTAGTGATATACATTAAGTGTTCAAATTTACTCAGTTTTAAACATTTTATGTGTAATTTTGCCCCACGCGAAAAATTTGGGGTGTAAAAGTAAACAGACAGTGTAAATTTGCACACTTGAGGCGAGGAAACTGGTTACCTCTCTTTATATGCGTGAATTTGAACAAAAATGTTTAGAGCAAATTTTTGATATTTTATGTGTACACTGTGAAATTGCGAACAATAAATGTTTAGAATTCAACAAACAAATTTTGAAATTTGATCTACGCCACACATATGATAAGTAAAAGTAATCAAGCAGTGTTTAATTTAATTAACACGGTATGTAAATTTGCATTCATTTAGAGAAGAAACCGGTTACCTGTCTTAATATTCGCAATTTTAAACAACAATTTTTTAGAGTGTAGGGCCAATAATTAAACTCAGGCATACATACATATTTATGTACATATATCATATTTGAGGAGAATTTCCGCCCTAACCTATAAAGTTGTATGTGTTACAATGCGAGTATGGGTGCATTCCAAAACGTCAAAATACAAAGCATCAGTCTCTTTTATTTCTAAACCGCACTAGAGGAAATGGGCTAACTTGCGAAACCCAGTTGACTATTAGCATCTAACCCTGGTTGCGCCCACTTGGCATTACAATATGCGGAGGTTTACGAATAAAAGGGACTGATGCTTTGTATTTTGGAGTGCACCCTGTTATTTGATTATTTTATAATATTTAAGTATGCTTTGTATAAATTTTCGCATTGACATATCCATACATATGTATGTGCATACACACTTTCATACATATATGACTATGTACACACTTAATGAACTTGGTCATGAAGGTGACTCCAGCTTAAGGCATTCCAAAAATGCTGATATTGCGAATTACAAAATTTGCATATAATTACATATGTACATTTGTATGTGTGTTCATATTTAGTATAGATATATAAATCTCGGCCGCTGTGGTGTAGTGGTAAGCAGTGCGCGCTTCCACTCCACAGCACTTGGGTTCAAGCCCTGGTCAAAGCAACATCGCATAAAAAAAATGTAGAAAAAAGGTTTTTTCTTAACAGCGGTCGTCCCTCGGCAGGCAAAGGCAAACCTCCGTATTTATTTCTGCTATGAAAAACAGCTTCTCTTAAAATACAATCGCCGTTCGGAGTCGGCGTAAAACTGTAGGTCCCTCCGCTTTGTGTGACAACATCAAGGCGCGCGCCACAAATCGGAGGAGAAGCTCGGCCCAACACTAACTTATGTGTAAGCGCCAATCTTTTATTATTATTATTATTGTTATTATTATATAAATCTATGCAATTACATACATTAGGGTACATCACTTTACACACAAAAAATTGCTTTTTTCCCTCTACTATATTAATTATTAAATTCATTATATTTTAAGACTGTCGCCAAAAAATTTGGGAAAGCCGGACCGTTTTAAAAATACTTCAAAAAATCGGGCTTTTTATAAATAAAATAAGTTTTTAAAAATACTTATTCCGAAAAATCACCTTAGATGATAGAAGACTTTTAAGTTAAAAGTTCTGCATAAAAATGTTTAAATATTTTATCAACGGAATTTAAATAGGAAGGTTTTTGAAGTATTTTCAAATCCATTAAATCTGGAAATTGTTCAGGAACATTTTGGCGGAAGCTATATAATATAATACATTTTATAATTCCGGTGGAAAACCCCCATTTTTTTAGAGATGCACCCTTATGTACATACATACATGCATGGTAAATGCACATGGTTAGTTGTGACATATTTATGTTTAGTAATTTATTCAGTAGCATTTAAAGCTGGGTTTAAAGGCCTCGAAGACGAATTGCTTACGTGCAGAAATTGTTTGATTCAAAAATGGGAACTTCATTCATTGGCTTAAAATAAGAAAATAAAAAAATGTATTGTTATGTTTTATGTAATACTTTTAACGGAGGTTATTGTAGTGACTTAAGGCCAGCTGTTTCCTACAAATTTATAATACATACTAGCAGACCCGGCGAACTTCGTCCCGCCCAAAATTTTTATATATTTTATTGAAACTTTTTGGTCCAACATTTTCACCAACAATTCACGTTTACGATTTTCATTGGCACATTTGTCTGCTAAGATTAAGGTTTGGTGGTCATTTGCCGCTTTAAATAACCTAAGGAAAGTGTTATATCCGTTCTTGAAATTCTCCAGTTGTGCGGCATTTCATAGCACGGTTATTCGCAAAGCGAAATAAATTTTTTCCTCTTCACTCCCTGGCGGCAACAATGACCCGGTTCTATTCTATAGTGAATGTCCTAGAAGCTTTATAGTAGGTGGCAATTTCAAAATGGGTGCGAATAATTGTTCTACAGAAATGCAATATACATATACTTATTTCAGACGAAATACCTTAAAAGTTTGAACGCATAATAATATTGGAAAATCACATCCATTGGGCCAATCGCAACGCAGGAGCGTTCGATATACTCAATGGTGCAACAGGTCGATTTAATCTGACCTTCACGGCCCCTTTTCTCACTTGGCTATTTTTAGTAATAGCTCGACTTCAGCACCACTTGGCAGCACGTTTTTGCAATAGTATTGCATACATATTTAAAACATTAGCCAAATCGGATCATAAATAAGATTTTTAGTAATAACTCAACTACAGCGCCAACTGTCGGATTAAATTGTGAAACTAAACCATCCAGAGACCCACTCAAATACACAAAAAGTTTCGTTAAAATCCGTACAACCATTTATGTATTCATTCATTTATGTATTTCAGTATTTTATTGTTAATTTTCCACAGATTTTACAATAGTTGTATTAGTTAGTTTTTAAATTTTAATCCTTAACTATATTTGCCAGCAGTGTAAACTTTGAGAGAAAAGTTCATTTGGCACGCAAGTCTTTTTCAGGTGTATTTTTTCTTAGGCTTTGTATAAAAAAAATACAAAAAAGAAAAAGACTGTATAAGGTTGGCGAAAGAATTGCCGTCCTAGTCACCAGTTCCGAGTCTGTTCGATTTTTGAGTATGAGGCGTTATGTTGGACAGAAGGGGGTGTATAAGGGACTCAAAATAGAGAAAATTAGCCTATGGTTACAGAAGATATGGAATAAATTAACTGACGAGGACCTGCGTGCCAAATGAACTTTTCTCTCAAAGTTTACACTGCTGGCAAATGTAAATAAGGATTAAAGTTTAAAAACTAATTAATACAACTAAAGTAAAATCTGTGGAAAATTAACAATAAAATACTTTTTTCGCAAAATCTATAAAGGGCTCTTTTATTTCTCAAAAAGACCTGCGTAACAGTTATTCGTCGCCACGCTGTATATACATATTTCCATACGAAGTTCCAGTACTGTACCATGAATACTTTCAGAGTTATGCAGTATAAAAATTCGATTTATATGGGAGGTGCCACGCCCCCCTTTCCAACAGCTGCCCTCTTTCTTCATGAGTATGCGATTGATTTCGTATATCTCCATACCAAGTTCCAGAACTCTACCATGAACACTTCCAAAGATAGGCAGTATGAAAAATTCGGTTTGTATGGAAGATGCCACGCCCCCTTTTCCAATAGTTCCAATTTTTCTCCAAGAGTATGCGATTTATTTCGTACATATCCATACAAAACTCTAGAACTCTACCTAAAAATTTCCAGAGATAAGCAGTATGAAAAATTCGGTTTGTATGGGAGATGTCACACCCCTTTTTACAATAGCTAAAAATTTTCTCCAAGGGTATGCGATTGATTTCGTATATCTCCATACCAACTTCCAAAACTCTACCATGCACACTTTCAGAGATATGTAGCATGAGAAATTCGGTTTGTATGGGAAGTGCCACGCCCCCTTTACATATAGATTTTTTTCAGCCTAAAACCATCCTTGGGACACGTGCGGCAGGTGGTAGATTCAAAAAAATCGGTTCAGCAGCTCTCGAGCCTTGCGAAAACTAACAAACGGCTTTCTAAATATATATTAGTTGAGATATATTATATATTATAATTATATTTTGACAGTATCCGTTGTTTGTGATTGGCGCAAAAAAATCTGACGAATTCGCCCCTTGATGTGGTCGTTAGTTAAAGCTATTTATATTCGAAATTGCATGAAAATTGGAAAACAGGAATCTATAAGCTTATCCAGGCAAAAAGCTACCTACGTACCGAATTTTAAGCAAATCGGACCATAAATACGATTTCTTCGAACAGATCGGTCCCTGGTTCACTTCTCGGACAAGATGGATCATATATGCTAATATATACTAAAAAGCTGCCTACATACCGAATTTTAAGCAAATCGGACCGTAAATACGATTTTTTCGAATAGATCAGTCCCTGGTCCACTTGTCGGAAAAAATAGACCACATATCCTAATATATGCTAAAAAACTACTTACGTACCGAATTTTAAGCAAATCGGACCATAAATACGATTTCTTCGAACAGATCGGTCCCTGGTTCACTTCTCGGACAAGATGGATCATATATGCTAATATATACTAAAAAGCTGCCTACATACCGAATTTTAAGCAAATCGGACCGTAAATACGATTTTTTCGAATAGATCAGTCCCTGGTCCACTTGTCGGAAAAAATAGACCACATATCCTAATATATGCTAAAAAACTACTTACGTACCGAATTTTAAGCAAATCGGACTATAATAAGATTTTTTCGAATAGATCAGTCCCTGGTCCACTTCTCGGAAAAAATGGGTCATATATGCTAATATATGCTAAAAAGCTACTTACGTACTAAATTTTAAGCAAATCGGACCGTAAATAGGATTTTTTCGAATAGACCGGTCCCTGGCCCACCTACCCGAAAAAAGTAAAATTTGTTTAGCCTGAAACATGGTGGCTACCGAAAGCTATTTGTATTCATGAAAATCGGAGCAGCCGTTCGCGAGATTACCTGTTACAAAAAAAAGGGACTTCTCTTTATATAATTAGTATAGATATGTATGTGATTTTCAAGATAGGTTAAGTTAGGTCATTTTGTATGTACAGTAAATGTCTTACATAAATCAAAAGAACGCCTGCAGTGTTGCCATATACATTTACGACCCATGAATCATTGCCCATAACCATAAGAGGCATTATAGTCCCTTTAACAAGTTATGAGTAGTAGTAACTTTAGCCCATTTTTGATTGCTGATTGCAGGCTCTGTAGCTCAACTTCAGCAGTTAACGCGATTCTTTGCCTGCTGAAAGCTTGACATCGCATATTATGTGCTCCAGTGTTTTTTTCGTGACAAGTGTACTCCTTCCACTTTTTATCCTTTGCTAGACCTAATTAGAACGCATGTGCTGTCCCGTTGGCAATACTGCCAGAAGTCTTGAGCTTGCGGTTCTTATTGATTACAAGAAATCGTACCATTTACACAAAGCCTTTACAACCCTAAAGTAGTGAATGTCCTGTTTGCCTGCCGCATTATATGAGCAGATCGTGTGAACGCTTGATTTAATGTGGCATGTTAGACGCTTATCAAGCGTCTGGGAGAATGTATTCTTTGGCTAAATCGGCAGCTTCATAGCTAACATTCCCACTGCCTTATTTCAATGGAAATTTCGAGGGGATACTATTATTTTTAAAGAGAAGAAAATTTCCAACCTTAGACTGAATATTTCGAAAGCCACTCGGTTAATTGACATCTCAACGCTTTGTAGCCGGCAGCCAGACCTGAGCGCCAAAACGAAAGGTCGAATTGTTAGTGGGTACGCAAAGGATTAATTATGTATTAACATATGTGCCCATTTTGATAGAAAATCCCATATTTATAAGCCTTCGGTTGGGAACTAGCGGCCATTTTATTAGATAACAACTTTTGTTATACACTTTTTACTTAATAAGTTTATATATAAAGAATATACAAGCAATATAAAAAATAATGAAATCGCACCCCAAGCACACTTGTTTATATGGCATGGCTAAAAATAGTTGCTCGAAGTTTTTTTTTCGAAATAATTTTCAACAAAATGCACAGAAGCTCTAGGAATCGGAAATTTTTCTACATACTCATAAAAATCTACAATTCCTATAAATGTAGTCGTGTGGGTTAACTCGCACATTTTCATCACGCGTATGTTTATGTACATATGTATGTATGTTTGGATGTATCGGCATCCCGCCAACGCTTGCAGGCATCTGTTTAATGTCAGTATTTTATATTGGCAAAGTCAAATCCACCATACACTTGCATTCGTAAGTTCATATGTATGTATGTATGTGCATATGTATGTACATATGTTTGTGCGCAAGTTAGAGGAAACATCTTAATTTTCTTTTTTTTTTAAAAAAGCTTTTCCGTGTCTACTTTTTTTCTCGTTGCGCACAAATTTTTGCGATCCTCGCGCAGCTTACTCTTTTTGTTGTTTTCGTTGCTTTGTGAGAGCACTAAAATCAAATTTAGAATTTTGTTGTGCTGCAGCGAATAGTCGATCGCCAACAGCTGAGTGCCACAGTTAGGGATCGAATTACAGTGCTGTCTATGACATGGTATGTGTGTATGTCTGCATGTAAATAGGTAGGTAAACAATGTCTAAGAAGGCCACTTGGTACTGGGCAAATATGGAGAGAGCAGCAATTTGAAGGCGGCCTTAGATGGAGGCAGCTAAATTGGAATGCTGGAAAAATGTGTGGGTGTTTCAGGAGTATTTTAAAAGACTGAATATAAATATGTACATACAAATGGAGGCATGTATGTATGTATATACATAGGTATGTAAATATGTATTTTATGTACATATGACATGTGTGCATACTTACGAGTACCTAGCTGAGATAGCAAACTTTAAGAGATTTTTGAGTTGCTATGCTTACATTGTGCTTCTTTTCTAGATCTAGTTTTTTTTTGTCTTCACTAAATTTCCTGATCGTTTTGCTTCTTTGATCTCGGGCATATTTTATTTTACTTACTTCTTTTTTTGCAACTCTAAACGCTTTTTGTGGTTTTTTGCATCTTCGGTTATACTAGTCGTATGCTGAACTTTGTGGGTAACACTTACACATACACAAGCACTTGTATTAAAACGATGTGAGTGTTACTTGTACATAGGGGTAGCTCTGACACTGAGTGGAAACATTTGGTATTGCGAATTGTAAGAAAACAAAATTTAACCTAACATGTTGCAATGTTGAAATAAAGGTTGTGTCTTTACAACTCGATAAAAAGGCGAAAATTTTGATTTTTCGCAATAAGAAGTTAGAGAAGAGACTAATGTCGAGGTTCCACTGAACATTTCAATGACCAAAAAACAGATTTTTTTTAACATGAAGTTTTGTTGCAAATTTTTATTTTTTCGCAATAAGAAGTTAGAGTAGAGACTAATGCCAAGTTTCCACTGGACATTTTAATGGCAAAAAGCGATTTTTTAGCATGAAGTTTTGTTGAAAATTTTTTGATTTTTCACAATAGGAAATTAGAGTAGACTAATGTCGAGTTTCCACTGGACATTTCGATGACCACACAAAGATTTTTTGAGCATGACATTTTGTTGAAAAATTTTAATTTTTCTAAATAAGAATTAAGGGTAGAGACTAGTCGTGTTTGCATTTCAATGACAAAAATCGATTTTTTAAGCGGGAAGTTTCTATTGAAAAATTTTGATTTTTCCCAAAAGAAATTAGTTAGAGTCTATCTCTGAGTTTCCACCTGACATTTCAATGACAAAAAAGTTCTTTGTTTTAATTTTTATGATGGAAACAGTTTCAATGACTTATGAGAGTATGTGGCGAATGACACGAATGACATTAATTCAGTATAAATTATAATCAAGCGTAATTTTTTTTTATTTTTTTTTTTAATTTTAGCTCAGCCTGCAATAAAGAAATTTCGACACAAATTTTCTTGCATCCAACAGCAACGGTTTACTTCTTAAAAGGTTTAATAAGCAGCATTTATACTTTCGAGTTGAAAGATACTTAAAAAAATTCTGCTCTTGATCATAAAAAAGCCTTTATATGCAAACAAATCTTGGCAGTGACTAAATTTTTGCGCTATATTATGAATAGGTTATGACAGGTTTGTATTTTTGTTCAAAATTGTAATAAAATTTTACAATTTAGAAGGAAAAAAAATTATAAAAAGAGGCTGTTCCTCTGCGGCAACCTGTTGAATATGGCTTCATGAATACATACACATCGTCAGCAGCAGAAATTCCCCACATTGAAAAATATTACAAAAAGGGAAATTTTGATTCGATTTTCCCTCTCCCTTCTTTCGCCGCATATTTAAAACTTAAGTACTTTATTTAGCATTTTTTGTGTTTTTTTTAACTCTAAGGCTACCAAGCTCTAGGTACTCAATTATACAATGTTTTTTTTTTTTATATAAAGAATTAGAGGTTTGTCACAAATTTTTCTCTTTTTATTACTGACAAATTCGAGCTTTATTGTCTTTAGGGTTAACTAAATTTGTATTTTAATGAGTCTTTAAAGCTCAGATTTCTGTAAAAGAATATTTTGATTTATTTATAAACATTCTATTTCATTATTCTAACAGAAAGTTTAGCGACAGCAACTTAGGTAAAATGGTTTTTTGCCTCGTTTTCGATTAGAGTTTCATTGAAATGGTCGTTTTCGACTTTGTTCTTATATTTTTCTGAATTTTTTTTTTAATTTTTTCATAAGTTCAATTATTGGAGAAAAAATAAAATTTTGAGTGAGAAATTAATAAAAAATCAAAAATAAAATAAACAATCGAGAAGAAAATTTTGGCTTTGGATGTGAAGCTGTTTAATTTTAGTTTTTTGGCAATTTTTTACAAAATTTTATAAAAACAATAAAAAAAATTAAATAACGCCAACATTTGTTTTTTTTTTTAATTTTGCCAGCTCTAAAGCCCAAAACTTATCTGCAACAAAAAAAAAATCGCCCAATTCTCAATTATATAACACTGCGTTTGCAGACTTTGTCACGCATTGTGTTATATTTAGCATTACAACAACACAGAGAATGAAATAAAATGCTGTTATATGCATATCTTCAATATCTTTTGTTTGTTTTTAATATTATTTGCATTTCTTTTACAAAAAATTTACACTTTCACAAAAAATAGATGCCGTGAAATATCCTTGTATTGCATTTTACGAGAAATTCCACTTTACCACAATTTCTCCGTTAAAAAAATAAAATCAAACCCACTTTTAACAACACAGCACACTACACCACGTATCCGCTCTGCGCTAATATGTTAGTAATTTTAATACGATAAATAACGCTTTATCAGTTATATTATAACTTTACAACTTTTCACGTTTTTTTTGTTTTTGTTTTTGAAATTTACTTTATAATACAGCACAATGCGTACGTCAGTCGGTCACAATCAACACAGTTAAGTCAGTCAGTCAATCAGTTGATTAGTCAGTACTTACAAAATTATTTTATGGGAGTTATCCGCGACTTGAACGGATTGTGATGTTCAACTGAAAATTTTGTGAAAACACTTTAGACGTTCTGCTCGAATCTGTTCGAAACGAAATGTTGCTGCCACCACGACGGCCCAATTGCATTGGTATGGGTTGTTTTTTTTTAGAGAATGCGCGTGTATGCGTGCCGTTGCCGATCGCAACGCGCGGCATGTGTGCGTGTGTGCAATGTTCGCAAGGCTAAGGCGGTGTTGCTGTTTTATTTTTGTTATTGCTGCTGTTGTTATTGTCGTTGTTGTTGTTTATAATTTGAACGCTTTTGGTGGCACCAAACCAATGTCGGAGCTATAGCCGCAGCCACAGCGAGAACCGCGACAACAGCAACAATAACAGAGGCCGCAGCCGGCGCACTGAAACATTTGCACGATCAGCAAAAGAAACCAAGAAATATAAAAACAAATTTTATATATACTATATCTACATACATGCTTATACATATGTATGTATGTACTGCAAGAAAAATAATATCAAATCTACAACAAAAAATACTTTGCTTGCGAGCTTGAATTCTGTTGTTGTCTTTGGCTTTATTTTTAAAAAATATGTACTTTTGGTGTTCTAGCTGTAAATAAATGTGCATATTCTAAATATATGTATATAGTACATATGTATGTGTGTAAAGTGCGAACGCTTTTTAAATACCTACATACATACAGTAGTATGTGTATGTATGTATGCTGCCTTATAATGCAAGCAGGAGGAAAGGATGGATTTAGAAAACTTCTATCAGCGCCAAGTGGGCGGAAAAGTGGGCAATGCAACGAGTTGCACACGCAGCTGTACTTACATGCACACGTATATTCGTAGCTCGTATATATATAAGCATTTATGTATATGTGCATTAGGGTGGTCAAAAAAAAACGTGAAAAAGTAAAGTTGGTATTTTAATGCTCTCACCCCCCTAGGAGTGTTCTATATCGAAGAAACATACACCTGTTTTTTTATTTCGAAATCGAAAACTATTTAGAGGTCGCTCAAAACTCTCAGAGTTGTTCATGTATTTTATATGAGGAAAAAACTATTTTTATTGGAAATGGTATAGAATTCTTGAAAATTGATAAGGCTGTTCAGGATATGCATATCGATTTGTAAATTTACAATAATAAAATGCAAACGGTTGCATTGGTAGCAAGCACAAAATTTGTAAATTCAAATGCAAATGCAAATCCCAGACTATTTGCACAAGATCCTGAACAGCCCCAATATTTTTCTCTTCAGAAGACTTCAGGGAATAGTACCCAATGGTATATTTTACAATTTTTTAATACTAACGATTTTAATGGGTCCCTCCTTTGCTTTTAAAAGTATAAGTATATAAAATAGTAAATATGTATTACAAAATATTTAAATAAACAATTGGGTATTATTATTGAAAGTCTCCTAAAGCGAAACAGAGTTTTTCGATCGAAAAACATTTCTACGAAAAACCTTTTTTTCATATGAAATATGTACATGGAAAACTTTGAGCGCTGTGAGCGACCTCTAAATATTTTTACATTTCAAAAATAAAACAGAGGTATGTTTTTTCGTTGTGGAACAATCCTAGGGGGTGAGAGCATTAAAATTTCGACTTAACTTTTTTTTTATTTGGACCACCTTAATGTATGTACATTCATACAAGTGTATATAAGTATGTAAATAAAAGCACTCATGTGGTTCTTTGCATTTTCCTTAAAGCCGCATCGCATGATTTACATACATTTATACCAGAGGTGCACTGCCGAAATTCGACCGACTTTCTAGTTTTTATAAACAATTTATTAACATTAAAGTTTGATGGCCATTTACTTTTTCTTGCATTTTTCTTTCATATTCAAACGAATGACTCAAGCCTGTAGCATTTTCCAGCCACTTAAGAAACCATAAAAACTCTCCTTAAAATATAGCAAACAAAAAATGCACCAAAGAAAGGAAAAACAAAATTTGGATCAACCACATTTAAGAAATTATTTCTAGTTCGTGTTATATTGCAGAAATTTGTCTTAAGCTTAATATATATTAACCTGTCAATATTGTTAAGTGTCAAATTGAAAGGATTGGCCTGCAGACATGCAGTATGGTTTAAGTTGTTTGGAAAGTGTTGCCACCTGTTAAAAAATTAAATTCAAACTACATATGTAATAAGTGAAATGAGTTAGCACATTAGGCTCTCAAGCTGATCAGGCTTCCAGGGCACAGTGATATCACTGGAAATTGCAGGGCTGATGAGGTGGCTAGGCAGGGCACCCACCAGGCCATCACCTCGGACATGGAGGGCATAGGAGTTCCGTTGGCAACCTGCGGTCCGCTCCCGGATAGGTGGGCTTACAGTCGGCTCAGCGCGCGCTGGGGAAAACCCCGACTTGCAAACTTGCAAAGTCCTTCTGGCCGGTTGTGGATCGCGGGCGGTCAAGGGAGCTGGCTAAGCTTCAGCTCTCGATTCTTTCAGGTGTACTGACCGGACATTGTCCTATACGAGGTGGAATCATCTCAGCACTTCCTCCTCAACTTCCCGGCATTCGCTAGATTAAGGTTTAAGCACCTCGGTGCGCGCAACACTTCTCTTGTTTTTAACACAGTTATCGTTCTAAGAATTTGTGTGATGTTTTATCACAATAGGCAATTAAGTCCCCTTGATGGATATGCCACCATAACGTAACCTTACCCAACCTAGGCTATCAATCTAAGTGGTTTTGAAAAGGCTTTATTTTTTTTAACTAGGAGGCCTATTCTGCGTTGGTAACAAAAATTTTTTAACCGGTAAATAAAGTTCCTGGGCATGAATCACGTATGACGACAATCGTATGGACGATATCGTGCTGAGATTGTCTTGTTTTATGAAAACCAAAAATTGTTCCATCGTTTGTGCTATATCGTTCACTCAATTCCAGTTTTGCTTCACGTAACAGTGACAGTAGCACGTAACAGCAAAACAAATGCATGAATCAGTGTTTTGACGACATCGTTTTGTCAGTATCGTTTGAACGACTATCGTAGCAAAGTTACGTGATTCATGCCCTGGTAATTTTTAAACACCTTTCGCATTCTGCACAATGGTAAATTTTGCACAATGGTAAATTAAGCAGGTAATAAAATATTGCCCCTTTAAGTATGCAACACCAGAATTTATACAAATCTTCAAAGCTAAATTGCTGAATAGATTCAATTGTTACCAAGGTATTAGAATTGCGGTTACAAGAAGTGGTGTTATTTTTTGGTAACAAAATTTTCCGGTGTCAAAAGTTCGGTAACAAGCAGAATAGGCATGTAAATGTAGATAGTTGCAACCTGTTTACAAAGTTAAATTCAACTCAATTCTTCAATTAATAGAAATACATACTGTGACGAACAAAATAAAGCTTACGTTTGTCTCATAATCAATACACATAGCGTCGTTTAAAGTACATAACCGCGTATCAACTAAATGCAAAACCGTGTATTAAGATAATGCAAAACCGCGTATGTGCGGTTGCATAAAATATTTCTAGAGAGTAAAAAACGCTCGTGCTTCAAAATGGTGCTCTTTTTTATAAAGCAATCGCATTTCTGGCTAGTATTTTTCTGGACGAATGGATAAGTATTGAGCCAATAGCTTGTGTGAGCTAATCCAGTTTTTGGCAAAAATGTTAGATAGGCGGTTTTGCAAATAGACGATACGCGGTTTTGTACTTTAAACGACGATATGTATTTCATTATAAACTTAAGGTTATATTTTATCTTTTTTCTACTTTTATCGTTACCTATTATCAGTTTTCCCTTATCTCTATTGCTATACTTTCTTTATCCTGATATTTATCTCTTGACGTAATAAGATGTTATCTGATGTGATGTTAAGTAATGCGATGCGACGTGATGTGATAGGATATCATTTCATGTGCTGTCATATAATGTGATGTCATGTCATATGAGGTCATATCATGTGATGTGATGAAGAGGGTGGCTATTTCTTTAGAAAGTTAAGTTCAAATTATTTAATAATTCAGGTTTACAAAAAAATGTTAAGCATATTGACCAAACCTCTATATCCCTATGTTATTTGATACGCTGAATGCGAATCCGAGGTCTGTTAGCCTCCATCACGTCAGGTTCGAGGTTATTTGAAGGTCTAGTAGGGAAAAAATCAGTGATTTTTTTTTATGTAACACAAGCACGATTCCCGACTCTTTTCCAATGCAAATCACAAATAAATTTAGTTTTTTATTGTCCGACGAATAAAATCACTTATAAATTGTATTTCTTATTCGGTCGACGAATCAAACATCAAATAAATATAATATATTTTTTATTTGGTCAATGAAAAAAAATAAAAAATTAAATATTCTTAGCTAAAAGCGGATTTAAAATCAAAAAGGATTTTAAACGGAGACCCAAAATAATTTTTATCCTAATATTGTAGATCAAAAACGTTGCCTTGTTTTAAGAGAAATTTTTTTCGTCTCTGTATAATAATTATTCACGACGACGATTATTTTCAGCTGGAAATTATTTGCGACTTTTCATAGTAATTGTATGGGATTTTTATTTTTCTCGTCTCTCGGGATGTTTATTTCAAGGCGAGAATTTTTACGTCTTCTCATAATAATTATATGGAACTTTTATTTTTTTAATCCCGCGGGACTTATATTTCAAGACGTAATTGATTTCGTCTTCTCATAATAACCATGTGGAACTTTTATTTATTTTTTTCGTCTCGAGGCTTGTTTATTTTAAGGCGGAAATATTTTACGTCCTTTCATAATAATTATACATATGTGAGTTTTATTTTCCTCGTCTCTCGTGAGGTTCACAACGACAATGATTTACGTCTCACGTTTTCTCTTAATAGAATCGGTCCATGTACTTCCGATTTCACGAAATTAAATGCAACTATTCCGAGCTCGATTATTGGAATTTTATTTGTTAACATCTGGCAACCCTTATCAAAAAACTAGAGCCACGTAAAAGCAAAGCCATCTTCATCACATTTTTGAAAATCGAACAAACGATGCAGATATGGTGACAGGAACTATCGTGGCGTTAAATAGTTAACGTGTCAAATCTCCGAACTCAATTAAAAAGTTTCTTTCAATAAAAGTCCCATATAATTATTTAGAGAAGACGTAAATCATTTCCGTCTTGAAATAAACGCCCCGAGAGACGAATCCCCAGAGCTCGAAAAAGCAAAATTTCGGATAAAATATATTACCCCAAACAAAAAATTTGAAAAAAAAAAATGTTAACCTTTAATCGTAACCATTTTTTAGGCTTGCACAAGATTATTTATAGAATAAGAAATCGTGTAAAACTCTTCGCCAACGTGAAAAATTAAAACAATGGGTGTCTAGATACTATCCGGCCGATTCTGAATAGGAACTCCCTGGGAGTTTTCTCTCTTTTCCCTTTCCTCATATCATGAATAAAAATTCTCTGCGGATTTTTTATATTAAATGGCGGAGTTGAGCTGCCAAAAAAGTATCAAACAGCTCTTGCGAAGTTTGAATTTTCTCCTTCCAAATTTTCGGAGAAAATGCTACTTCGTGCGAGTTAATTATTGGAGGATTTCTTTCTCGGAAAAACAAATTCCCGGAGAACATACTCCCTTGAAAAATATAACTTACTTCTCCAAGAGCCCTCGCTTGACTTGAATCGTGCTAGCAAAGCAGTCAATAGCACTGTGAATATTCTTCGAAATTATAGAGAAAATGCTGACACACGTTTTTCTGATATATTTTCAAAAGTTACCGATACCGCTAAGGAATTGGATTTTGACATTTTCCGTCCTCGGAGAGCGAATAGACAAAATGTTCGGGCTAATTATCGTTCGTCTAACGCTGAAGATTATTATCGAAAGGCAATATTTATAAAAATATTGGATAATATTTTGGTCGATCTCCGAGAAAGATTGCCGACAGACATTAAACATTTTTGATTTGAACTTATTACTTCCATCTAAAATTGTGGAATAAATATAATACGCCTGACCAAAAAAATAGTGCTATCGAACGCGTAAAATCGCTTGGAAAACGATACGAACTTTTCTTAGAAAAAGAAAGTATCAATTTGGAAGGAGAGTATAAAGTGTGGTTGGAACGATGGACAAATAAGGAAAGCGAAAAGCCATTCCCAAAATCAGCAGCAGAAGTTCTTGGTAAATGCGACGAATATGCTTTTCCATTGATTAACAAACTTCTCCGCATTCTGGTCACATTTGCAGCTAGCAACGCTATTTCCTAAAGAAGTGTTTCAACCCTTCGCCGGATTCGTATTCGTCTTGGTCTTCGACTTCGCATTCGTGATCGCGATCGTATTCGAATTCAATGAATGTATCCGTGTTCATTTACTTCTTCGTATCAAAACAAAATGCGAAGACCAAACAATTCCCAAGGCGAAAATGATTAATTTTCTTTTAAATTTGAGTTTGAGATTTCAAATGGACCTAGTAAATATGAATGCATATGTCTGTGTGGACATGTATATATATGTACATATGTGCAGTGCACACCTACACCTGTTTGTTTATGCATGCATAAATATATTTTTAATTTCCACAAAAAAATTTACTTTCGTCATTTCCCAACCCACACTAACCAATTCGACGTCTCAGTTTACCGGGCAGCCTCCCAGCTTTCGATGTATTAGTATCATTTTTTATGTGTTAGTTACCTGTATGGCCTGCCTACATGCGATTGTATTTGTGCATTTGCATTTGTACTCTCTCCGGTGAACATTGTTATTTCGGAAATTTCCCTATTTTGATTTAATCTTTTTTATGTGCTTTTGCTTAATTTCTCTGAGAAAAAGATTTTCACAAATCTCCATTCCTATGATATTTTTAGCTGTTGTCTTCATATTTGATTTGCCTTTTGTTTGTGTTTTTATTTAATGCGAAAAACTTTTGTGATTTTTACACTCTGAAATTCCTAGGTACATATGAACGTATGCGCTCATATATACTAAGTACATACATACGTATATAAATACGTAAATGTATACACATTCACTCAATTATATTATTTTTAGTTAAGATTTTTAATATACCTACACAAATTGGAGAAACAAAAATTGTTGAAAAGTATTTAGTAAAAATATTTCGCACGTTTAATAATATAGAAATATAACTGGGCGATTCCACCGTCACGGGTGGGACATTTGAACAGAAAAAAATTGTTCTTTCTTGTTTAAGTTTAAGTAAATATAAAGTACTGAACAATTCTACGTTTTGATAAAGCTAAAATATGAAAAAAATGCCAGCTTACTTTTATATGGAAAAAATCTGAGTTATTTCTTCTGTCACGGGTGGGACAAAAAAAAAACAACTTGCTTTTGGGAACAGATATATTTAACGAAAACTCTGCGAATTTATTTCACTTTTCTGTGTGAACCTGATGTCTTATAATAAAACAAAGAACCACGAATGCAAACAAAGCAAAAACTACAACAAAAATGATGGCTTTATTATAAAAAAAATCCGAAATTCCTCCGTCACGGATGGGACACGTACGAATTTTTATATGAAAAGGAGCTTTTAGTGTGGTCCATATTAAAGATTAGTCATTAAAAAATAAATGAAGCCAAGTAGGGCTTCAATTCACTCACGTTTTATCTTAGTATAATGCCTTTTATATAGAAGAAAAAGCCTAGCACCGTCAGGCAAAAAAAATTATTAAAAATCAACGCGATCTCCTAGCGTCTTGAAATTTTCACTTTTTCCTACTAAAATTTAATACGCTATAAAACTGCATACCTAGAATTTTTCTAAAGATTATGAACAAAAAGTTTAAAATTTGTTGGTGTAGCTGTTAAAATTTGTTGAAATTTATAATTTTTGTACGAGGTTTGAAATGCGGATTCATGTGGTTCTGGTTATGTAGTGTGGTATACTTTTATAAAAAAAAAACATTAATAAACTTCCTGCGAATAAAACTAGTTTTTTTTAAGTATTTAAAAAAAGAAATCACCTTAGACGAATCATAAGCATTAGATTTTTGATGCTGTTTTTGAACTTTTTTCAAAGATTGACTTAAGAAAAACTTGAATAACTCAGCCAAAACTTCACTCATTTAGACTTGTAAGGAATCATAGGAAAAGCATATTCCTTTGCAAAAGACCTCATTCACGTCCCATATTTTTTTTTTTTTGCAAATCAACACATCTTAATTCAATTTGGAATGACGCTCTTTTATCTAACCTTTCTCTTTCATATAGAGATGGGTAACTCAGCGCTGAGCGGAGC
>NW_016158257.1:0-2566 GCF_001687245.7 Rhagoletis zephyria | reverse complement strand
TTGCGCTCCTTTACGTGGCAACTGTAGTAGACGTCGCAAGGCTTCACGCTTACTTTACCTTGCCCCGTCCATCGCATTTCTTGGATGGCGGTGATGTCAGCCTTTGTCTTCCCGAGGACATCAACCAGCCGGGCAGAGGCACCTTCCCCATTAAGGGTCCGGATATTCCAGGTGCATACCCTTAAATCATAGTCCTTTATACGTTTGCCGTGGTCGTCATCAGAAAAAGGGGGTCTCATCCGAGGCTTGTTGGAATTTTTCATTGGGCGGGGTTTTAACGTGGCGGGACCCAAACCCAGCGCACGCGAAGTTCATATCCGCTGTTGTTAATTTCGTTCATTTTATTGACTTCGCCGACCTATGTACTATGTCAGGGCGAGTACTCTGTATTGCTTGAAAAGCAAACCATTTGAATAAGACATTATGAATTTCCATTAATATCTGATTATTAAACTTAAATTTACCTAACTTAGAACTTAAAACTTAGAAAATCAAAGTGAAACAGTTACGTTAGGTTTCGCCTGTCCGAATATAAGCAACATCCATTACATTTGGGGGGAGGGTTCGAAATTAAAGACTTTGGTATCGATACCGAGTACTCATTCTGACATCGAGCTCATGGTATCGACACTCTAAAAGTATCAGGGAAAAAGTCGGACTCATTGAAATTAAAACAATAGCAATTTAAAATATTTGATTTTTATTTCAATGCAAAACTTACTTTCACGTTAGAAGTGATTTTGACGTGAAATGTACATACATACATACACACATATATATGTATATACCTTCACCAATTTCAAACTTTATTAAGAATTTTTGTAAACTTTTTGGGTATGCATTTTTGTAGCCTATTCAATTTTAGTATAACAATGTGCAAGTTTGAATTAAAAGTCAACGGTAAAGTTGAATAGGTTACCAAACTGCTTACCCAAAAGGTTTCTAAAAATTCTACATTTTCGTGAACTTTGCGTAAAGTTTGATGGCCTTATTCATACAAAATAAAAAAGGTTTATAAACTGAAAGATGTAAGAAAATGTAATTTTATTAAGCTCTTTAAACCTATTCTATTTTTTATGAATAAGGCCATTAAACTTTAAATTATTTGTTTTGTGTTATGCACCAAGCTACACGAAATTTCAGTTAATTTTAAGTGATGCCTCCACTAGGGCAGGCACCTTGTCGTTGGTGCGGGGGCTTAGCCGAATCGTCAACCGGTCCTCCCCTGGATTAGAGTAACGCGAATGCTCTCGTAGCATCCGCGCTACCCTGACTCAGCTTAGGGCCGCTGGAGGACGGTGACCAAGAACTGCCACCTCCTAATCCAGGGTGTGACGCGACACCGTGCCCATTGGACGGTTTTCAGCCAGAAGGGGAAAACCGGCTGTATTAGAACGGCGCCTTCTCGACACCGGACCACCTCGAGGTGTAACGTTGGCCTTACCGCGACAAGGGGCGCTGGCGCGGCGGACGACGAGATCCGCCCTATTACCAATAGACTGCTACGTCTGGCGAATCAGACACGCGGTCGTACGAACAAGATGAATACAACTAAAGAAAATAAATCCAAAAACAACAACAAAAAACAAAAAGAATAAAAAGACAAAAAACAACCAAAGAGGCTACCAAGGAACAAGGGAGAGAAAAGAAAGACATAAACACTAAGCCTAAATGCAGCACGCAAGAGGTTCGGACGAAAAACTTCCTAAATAGTCTCTCCGATGCTGAGGCAGCTCTATTTATAGAGCATGCAAAAGACGACGAGGAACCCTGCACAAGTTCAGGCATCTATCATGAGGGGGCCCTAAGACCAGCAGGTGGGCATGAGACCACTGAACAGCAAAGAAGGCACCGCAGAAGGCACGACAGTGAACCAGCCCAAGCGCGGGATAGGTCGCGCAGCCGAAGCTCCACGGCATCTCGTGACTCAACGAGGCAAGAGAAAGAACGCCACCGGGATAGGCTGGCAAAACCACCCGCACTTCCGCCTCTAGAGCAACCAGGAGCCCTAGATGACCGCCGGCGACTTGGCCTCAGTGGGGCAGCCTCGAAAGGGTATGTGAGGTACCTGCAAGAAGGTAAGACACCCGAGGTAGCTAGGGAACTGGCCCTTGCCATACCGTCTNACCGTCCTTAGGGCAGAATAAAGCGACCGCACCCGCGATTGAGTGGAAGGGCGGGCATCAGCACAACAAGCAAGAATACTCTCGCAAACAGACCGCACCCGCCGACAGGCGGACGGGCGGGCATAACAGCGAGAAAGGTAGGAACGCACTCGCTGATAAGCGGGGTGAGAGACACAACCAACACGTAACGGCGAGACGCGTACCGGCGAGACCGCATTCGCTGAAAAGTGGAAGAGTGGGCATTATCGCAGGAAGGAAAGGGGGTCTGACGAGACCGCACCCGCTGCAAAGTTGAAGAGAGGGCATTTAACACCCCAACTCCCGATCCGAAGAAGCCACGGGAGCAGCCACCACCTCAGGCATCGGGACCCGGGGGTAGGTACTGGGAACCAACGTCCTCGCGGGGTGGGGGAGGGCAGACGCCTAGCTACTCGGATGCT
>NW_016158256.1:144613-150188 GCF_001687245.7 Rhagoletis zephyria | reverse complement strand
CAATAATTCTGACCGCAAGGCCACTGCTGCCCACCAAACCAACAGCGCAGAGACCCCTAATCATGCGGATGACATTTTCGCAGCAGCAACGGGAGAAAAAAATACCGGCCATAATGACGACAGTAATGTCGCCGCCTCTACAACCGTGGAAAAACGTAAATATGCTGTGAAAAAAATCGCTGCACATGTTGCCGATGTGCAACATCCTGCAGCAGCAGCAACCTCCACCAAAACCACAGTCACCATCGACACCACCAAGGACGTCGGACAAATCAGCAACCAGCAGCCGCCAGTGCAAACGCACGTTGAAGGTGCCGGCGACATTGCTGCCGCACCGCCCACCATTGTTGTGAGCAGACAACGCTTGCGACAAAAATCACGCATTCGACCACAAATTCAGCATAAACGCGAACGGCAGCAACAGCGGCAACGCGAGCGTGAGCGTTTGGTACAGACACAGCGTGTTTATTGGACCGAAAGCGCAGCTACCACTACAGATGATGATGATTCGTCGGCAGGAAGTTTAGCTGTCAAAAAACAGCACTACAACCAGGTATCTTAGCAGCAGCGCTCGGCATAGGCAAACCAAAAAGAAAAACAAGAAAAATTGCAATTAAAAACCAAAACAAAAAACAATATGGTACTGACAGGAGTGCGGTAACCATTAGTAGCATAGCGGTCGGCTTAATTTGGAAATTGCTTTTGTGGTGGGGGGCAAAGTTAAGTGATGGCGCGGTGCAGGAGAGTCGGCGCTCATACGTCGCATTATTGATTCTCAATGCTGCAATAATACGAGTACAATAGCCCTCCCCTCATCCCAAAAAACGGTGCTTACGCTCCCACACACGAACACACGTAGGCTACTATTGTGCACATACATACACTCAACTATACATATGAACATACATTTTTATATATATATACATAAGTACTTATGCAGTCTATTAGTAAAGGCAAAAAAAGTAGTTGCGCATAGCTTGTTGCTCGCAGTTTCTTACATGGCTGCNACTATTGTGCACATACATACACTCAACTATACATATGTACATACCCGGCAAGACAGCTGAGTATCATATGAGTACTCATATTATCATTATCCCTAATCACAAGTGCTTATCAAAGTCCTCATTTTCGTTCAGGCCATGGGTAAAAATTGAGTACTTTCCCCTCAGTGTTGTCATCAGAAAGTCCTCAGTACTAATAGTCAAACTACTCATTTATGCCGTACTACAAAAACAAAAGTGTAAATGTGTGAGAATTTTTGCCTAAAGTGCTCAGCAATGTCTTGTAGGGTATATTTTTATATATACATGCATACATAAGTACTTATGCAGTCTATCAGTAAAGGCAAAAAAGTAGTTGCGCATAGCTTGTTGCTCGCAGTTTCTTACATGGCTGCACTTGGCATTTTATGCAAATTGTGCGGTTAAATGCAAGCGCGGTCACCCTCCGCTATACCTCTCATCCGATCTCTGCATCAATGCTTTACATATGTTTGTCGTTTGTACGTGCTGCAAGCATTTTCTTTTTTCTTGTGCTTTTAGTTTTTGCTTAATAATGCTGGTGCAATTTAATCGCNTATATATACATGCATACATAAGTACTTATGCAGTCTATCAGTAAAGGCAAAAAAGTAGTTGCGCATAGCTTGTTGCTCGCAGTTTCTTACATGGCTGCACTTGGCATTTTATGCAAATTGTGCGGTTAAATGCAAGCGCGGTCACCCTCCGCTATACCTCTCATCCCATCGGTGCATCAATGCTTTACATATGTTTGTCGTTTGTACGTGCTGCAAGCATTTTCTTTTTTCTTGTGCTTTTAGTTTTTGCTTAATAATGCTGGTGCAATTTAATCGCTCACTCCTTCGTTGCTGTGGTTCTGGAGGTTAAAGCAAATTTGTTGTGCTTTAAACATTTATATAAATATTTTTTTACCTTTATTTTTGATAAAAAAAAAATATAGATGCATACTTACTTGCATTGCTGTTAAGTAGTTAGTTAGCTAGCTGTGCTNCATCGGTGCATCAATGCTTTACATATGTTTGTGGTTTGTACGTGCTGCAAGCATTTTTTTTTTTTCTTCTTTCTTGTGCTTTTAGTTTTTGCTTAATAATGCTGGTGCAATTTAATCGCTCACTCCTTCGTTGCTGTGGTTCTGGAGGTTAAAGCAAATTTGTTGTGCTTTAAACATTTATATAAATATTTTTTTACCTTTATTTTTGATAAAAAAAAAATATAGATGCATACTTACTTGCATTGCTGTTAAGTAGTTAGTTAGCTAGCTGTGCTTGGGCATAACAGAACAAGGGACATATGACCTGAGCTCGAATCGTAATTCGGTATGATGGCAGTCGTGAACAAGCGACTGAACACAATCGTTCATTCGAACAACTTTTCGATCACAAAAGGAAAATCGAATGCGTGCGAAATACGAAAAATATTATAAAATTTGTAATCTTAATTTCTAAACTTCTTTAAGTTATCTTCAATATGTGAACCACGATTTATTGTATTCGAAGCTGCACTTTTGAGGAAGCATCCACACTCGAAATTTTTAGCAGAAATTGCATTTGAACAAAAAAAAACTGTTCAAAGTTTCAAAAACTACTTGTATATAGTTACTATGTATTAGCGCTCAAATTTTTATTTTGTTTTTTAACCTTTTGGACTGCAAACGTCGTGAATAAAAACTCAATTTATTTTGTATATAAAACTTTTTTTTTTGCTGGACTAAGCATGGGTGGAAAAATTTTTTGTTAAAACTTATTATGAGTAAAATAATTTAAATCNCAGCAGAAATTGCATTTGAACAAAAAAAAACTGTTCAAAGTTTCAAAAACTACTTGTATATAGTTACTATATATTTGCGCTCAAATTTTTATTTTGTTTTTTAACCTTTTTGACTGCAAACGTCGTGAATAAAAACTAAATTTATTTTGTATATAAAACTTTTTTTTTGCTGGACTAAGCATTGGTGGAAAAATTTTTTGTTAAAACTTATTATGAGTAAAATAATTTAAATCAGAATTTAATCATTACTTTATGATTTTTATTAGTATTATTTATTTCCTGCCCCTATTATTGTTTATTTATACATCGAGTTTCATCTTAATACCTTGATTTTTTGACAAAAGATTGAATTTTTTTCCTAAAAGTTGCAGTAAGAAATTCGATAATTTGTACTCTTATTTTTTAAGCAATAATATATGTATAAAAGGCAAAATTTACGCTTTATATTTTGAAGAGAAAACAGGCGGTATTTTGATTTTATTTTTTAGGCGCTACCCATGCGTGAAAATTTCTTTATGAATTTCCCAAAATGTTCTAAATAATAAATGAATGAAAATATGTACACTAAAAATCCAGAAAAGTCATNTAGCCGGTATTTTGATTTTATTCTTTAGGCACTACCCATGCGTGAAAATTTCTTTATGAATTTCTGGCTCATGCACTTCTCAATCGCCATATAATAAAGCTGGTATAAGTAAAATAAAGATTTAAATTTCCCGTAGAAATCCCAAAATGTCGTAAATAATAAATGAATGAAAATATGTACACTAAAAATCCAGAAAAGTCATATAAGTAACACATAAAACCTTGAAAGGTTTCAAAAAGTGTATGTAAATTGCCATAGGCTCCAAAAACAATAAAAAAAAAACAGTCCAAAACTGATAAAAATATTACGAGAATTTGCCCAAAAAGAAACGAATCATTTCTTTTTCTATTGATACTTAAAAACTAAANTATAAGTAACACATAAAACCTTGAAAGGTTTCAAAAAGTGTATGTAAATTGCCATAGGCTCCAAAAACAATAAAAAAAAAACAGTCCAAAACTGATAAAAATATTACGAGAATTTGCCCAAAAAGAAACGAATCATTTCTTTTTCTATTGATACTTAAAAACTAAAAAATTAAATATTCTTTTTGAAGTCATAATGAAATTGTATCCAAATCTGAGAATTTTACAGGCGCTGCAGCTAAAAAGTTTTAATATATGGGCAGTATCCCCTATTTCATTGGGCATTGGAAATTACACAATTGTTTGCTTAATTATCTAGGGCAATCGGTTTACTTGGGCTCTCTCAATAAAAGGGTTTAGATTGCATTTAAGCTGTATTACACTGTGGTTACTGGCTTACACAACACCGCACACGTAGAAAACGACATATGCACATACATACATACATACAGAGTGGAGCATTATTCGAACAAATTGTTATTTAGATAATAATTCCAATAAAATTTTATGCCCAGTATGCTAAGTATTCGCAATTAATCCATGCACGAATCGAATNTTAGATAATAATTCTAATAAAATTTTATGCCCAGTATGCTAAGTATTCGCAATTAATCCATGCACGAATCGAATATTCGTGAATAAATTGCTTATAAATAAATTATTCGTGTTTTTGATCGTTATTTATTCATCATTCGAATATTTTTTTTTTAATAAACTTTGGGTTGTTCACACTTGCCTGGTTATCAGGTTATGTGGTTAAAAATTATTATTCTGTAGTGTATGTTATTGTTGTAAACTGAGTAAAAAATATAACCATATAACCAGATAACCAGGCAACTGTGAACAACCCAATTATTTATTTATCATTTACGAATAACGAAAACAACAATAAGCTTNAGATAACCTGATAACCAGGCAACTGTGAACAACCCAATTATTTATTTATCATTTACGAATAACGAAAACAACAATAAGCTTTTTGTATTGATTATTTAAGTAAATTTTGCCCAACTCTTTATACATATCTACTATGTACATAGTAAAGTTTTACTTACATACATGTAATACAATATTTATTCAAGTGTTCAACCAATTTCCCCTGCCAAACAATGTTTTCCCCTTAGCTGTTCGTTTTATTTGGCTACACGCCAAAAATAACATAAGCCCACAAATAAGAAAATAACCACAGAATGCACAAATGTTTGGGTATCTCAAATAAACTTTCACTCTTTATCTCCTGCCACAGTATGCCGCTCAAGTTGCTGCCAGTGCCAATGCCAATGCCAATTCCAATGCCAATGTCAACACAAACTCCAATGCAGGTGTCAACATCGCTCATTCTAAGCATCTGTCTAAGCGTGTAGAAAATCAAAACTTTGGTTATTCCGCTCCATCACCAATCCCCGACATGAACCTGAATATTGGACCAGATGTGGTGACGAGCGCCTTGCAAGTAAGTTCCTGTAGAAGAAATTGCTGCTTTTCTTTTAAACCTTAACTACTTACATACCGTACCTAATTTTAATTCTATTTGCAATTTTAATTTCTTCTTTTATTCGAATAGATACCAATCGGAATTTTGCGATCACTTCAAGAAACCTTGGGTAACTTGGGCGCTTCAAAACAAGCTTCCGTTTCACTGAATCACTAAGCGCCGATGGAGTATGTATGTATGTACATAATTTTGTGCGTGCAAACGGCGATTATGCATTCGATAATATATGTATTTAATGATGTATACAAAATAAAATAAATAATACGATTATCAATAAATTTTTTTAAAGATTTCGTTAAAGACCTTTTTATTCCTCACATCAGATCTGCATCGTTATTTT
>NW_016158256.1:107279-140518 GCF_001687245.7 Rhagoletis zephyria | reverse complement strand
GGTTCACGTAAGCGGGGAGGCTTTTGACTATCATTCATGTGGGAGTGGCCAAAGTGATTATTTTGGGTAGGGTTCAAATTGCAGCTCTCGACATCCAGATATTTAAATCTACGCTTCCACCGGGTAGCGACTAAACACCCGTTTGGGACCCCTCGCATGCGCTGGATTTGGGCCGCACCACGTTAAAACCCCCCAAATTAAAACAAAAAATATGCCTCGGATGATACCACCTTTTTTTGATGACGACCACGGTAAGCGTATAAACGGCGATTATTTGAGGGTATACACCTGGGCGGAAAGGTCCTTCTGCCCTGCTAGTTGATGTCCTCGTAAAGACAAAGGCTGACATCACCGTCATCAAAGAAAAACTATGAACGGGGTAAGGCAAGAAAACCGTGTAGCGTTGCGACATCTACCACACCTGTTACGTAAAGGAGTTGAGTGTTGGATTTGTGGTAGGAGAGAGACTCCGTCACCGAGTACTGTCGTTTACCACGATGGCCGAACGTCGAGCCAAAATCCGCATCAAGGTGAGATTCTTCAAAATCTCGCTCATCTACGCGCATGCCCCGACGCGAGAGAAGGACGAGGCGTCCAATAATTACTTCTATGAGCGCTTGGAGCGTACATATGAGCGCTGCCCCCGCCATGATATCAAAATCGTGCTTGGCGACTTCAATGCCAGGGTGGGCAAGGAAGGGATCTTTGGAACCACTGTTGGAAACTCAACCTCCACTTTGCCGGGGCTAGTAGTATGATAGTATGTAAATAGTACTAGGTTCCAGCATAAAAATATCTATCAAGCTACATGAGTACGATTTATCGCCGCATTTACTCCGATTTAGACTTGTCGTACTAAGGAGCATTATGCGCCCCTAAGACCAAATGTGTTGACAATGAATCTGTGTGGTTTGAAAAAGGCGAACCTACTGTAAAATATAAAAAGTTATTATGAAGCCGAAATCCCGAAAAATTTCGGGATCCCGGGATTAGAATTTTTACATCCCGAAATCCCGAGATTGTTAAAATGCTTCGGGATTGAATGCTCTAATATGTATGTAAATAAAAGGAGCGTTCTTCCGTTGATTTTGCTTCGATTTCACTTTCATTTTGTTATTTTGGTTAGTTTCGGGTTTCTTAAGTTTCTCGCAAAATTTTATGCTGTAACTTATGAATATTATGCATACAGCCTAAGGGCCTTTTTCTCATGCAAGCTTTAACTGTAAAGCTCACTTTATATTTAAGGCATACATAAAAATGTATGGTTGTGACTAAAGTAAAGCATTTTATTATCGGTTTTAAATAATAATAGAAATGCTTTACTTTAGCACAATCTAAAATTTTAATGTAACCTTTAAATATAAAGTGAGCTTTAAAGTTAAAGTTTACATCATGAGAAAACGGCCCTAAATCTAAGAAGTAAGTTAAAACATAACTTTTGTATTCTGTTGATTTACTTTTCGAAAAGTTAGCGACTTTGAGGAAAACCTTAAACTAAAAACTTGTGTTGGTAAAAACGATGGCAAAATATTGCTTGTATGTTAACCAAGTTCTGTGAACACTTGTGCAACTTGTTGGGTTTTTTCGCTGAATTATAAGTCAGATAATAACATTCACACATACATACATACACTGGCAATCAAAAGCGAGTGCATTGTGTTTGTTGTTTAATATTTGCAATGTTTTTCAAGTTAAAATTTTTTTGTTATTTTTTGTTTTTTAACATGGTTCATGCTTCAATCGAAACCACATAAGTCAAAATTTCAAACTTTATACAGAACGTAGAAAAACTCAACAAATTTTCATCTAAATTTTGAACCTTAATCTGAATTTTGGGAAAAGTTTTTGGTACGCGGATAGATCGGTTATGTAATTCTAGTGAAACAAGTGAAAGTTTTAAGCGTCTAAAAAATCGCGTTGATTTCGCTTACGTTATTTTGGCGGTCAGGGCTCGATAAAGAGTGCTCAAAAGCTTTTATGAACATATATGTAACTACTGTAAATACGCCGAATAGAAGTATATAAAAGTCAAAGATCCAGATTCATCTTTAAAACTTTGGCCGCACTTCGTGTCTAGGTCAGGGTGGCCAGCCACTGCGTGGGACCATTAAAATCCGTGGCATTACCAGATAACCTACGACCACTTTGGACAGCTTATCACTGCGTACCAGCAGTGGAATTCGGGCAATCGCCACGTTAATTTTCGTAACCAATATTTTCTAAGCGAAAAGCAGCTGAGCCTAAAAGTATACAACGTGGAAAATTAACAGATGCAACATGTAGTCAACCAAAGCTGGCAATATGCAGAGCATGTAACTAGATGTTGCATGTTGTTAGGCACGCCTGCTATTGTTTTGGAGATTTTTGGCGATCAAAATTAGCGATAGCAAATTTAGGAATATGGCTGCAGGAGTAATGTTGAAGAACACCGCCGGCCTCTTGACAAACTGGAGCACCTTGATATACTCTACCTTGGCGTCGGGTTCCAGATTAGGTAGAAAACCTGCTACCAGCAGACTAACCCGCAGTCTGATAAGGGCAGAACACTCACAAAGGATATGCTCAACTGTCTCCTCCATCGTTCTGCAGATTTTATCATTAGTCAGTTTAAAGGCGTGCGATGTCAGCAAGCAATGTCCAGTTAGAACACCCAACAGTAACCTAGCATACTCTCTCTTGAGGGGAAAGGAGAAACTTCGTGCTCTGCAGCTTTGCAGCCTTGCGTTTTGTTCCACGCCTTCTGCGTCTTCCGAATCATGGACAGAAGAAGTTCCGTTTAATCGCTTGGAGGGAAATCGGCACCTCCTCTATCCGCATGACAAGGCACCCTCGTTGCCCGCGATGCCGGTGTGCCTATATGCACTTTCTATGCTCTTAAGAATTGTTTTCGTCTCCAATGCTGCCCAACAAACCAATACTCCCTGGAACAGTATCGATCTGTCTATCGCCGTGAAGATCCAGTGAGAAAGAGTAGGCGACAAGCCCCAGGTGCAGCTGTGCATCTTTTTGCATGCATATAATGCCACAGTGGCCTTCTTCGCCCTCTCCCCCACATTGAGGCGCCACGACAGCTTACTATCGAATATTGCTCCGAGGTACTTTCCCCCCATCCAGTTCGGAACCTTGTATTTCCTGATGAAGAGTACCAGATTTGTCTTTTCTGCTGCTTGATGCTAAGCTATGGCTGCCATAGTCCTGAACCCACAGACCAGGACGATTTTTATGAACTAAAAACAGCTTTAAAAGAACTTCTTTAAAAGACCTTCAGAAGATACAAAATTAGATTTTAACCAAATAAACTAAACAGAAAGAAAGTAAGCTTACCAGATATTCCTCAACATTTTAGAAAAAATGTTTCATTGCCGATTTTCGACTACTAATGACAAAAAGCTTGATCTTTTTTCAAAGCAAAATTCTACTTATCATTAGATTCATTAAAAAAAAACCAGGACAATTTAAGTGTGGACCAGGACACCAGGACAATTTGCTTTGGGGATTGGGGACAATACTCTCACTGCGGCTACTTAGGTTAGCTAACCTTTCAATAGTTGTCGTCAAGCAAGCTCAACTTTCTGTAGGTCGAGTCTATGTAAGCAGGAGTGTAACCCTCCACAGCAGTTCTTACGCGCTTAACAGAAATTTCTGCTTCCAGTGAGTGCCTGTTTAGGTGCTCGCATCGGTTGCAAGTATTTAGAAACTACTTTCTCAGCACTATTATCTGTTTCTGCGTCTCGCTATCTAAACGGTGTTCTGGAGACATGAGAAAAAATCCCTTAGCTTAGCTCTCCGGAGTGCTATGTTGTGGCATCCTTATGAATAGCTTTAGCAAGTGCGTCACACTAGTCCTCGGTTACCAAATAGGCGCTGAATAGTAAATTGTATTGCATGTTGTAAACAACGTTTCAACGCAGAGAAAGAGAACAGACTGTCAGAACGAACCCTTACAGATGGAATGTGTACTCCATCGACCTCTGACCTCATTTGTCCATGTGGTGAAGCTGCTTGTAGAGGGTTTCATGAATAACAGGATCAGGCACCTTGCGGTAAGGAAGTGAGCCAGATCGGAGTGGTATTCGTTCATTTTGGGGCGAAGGTCAGCAATAATATTGCCAGCAAACTCCGTCTGGTAAAAATTGAACAGAAGCGGTAGGAAGGCACCGCCCTGTAAGAGCTCCCCACACTTGCTAGCCGCCACAACAACAACAACAGCTCACACAATTGGAGCGGGATAAAAGTCGAGGGAGGGGGAGTTTTGTGTATTCAGTGGAGCAACGGTGCATTGCGCAAGTTGTCGGAAGGCGTGGAGACTGAGTTAAATATAACCCTTTTTTTCAAGAAACCCATATTAGAATCATTGGAAGACGACTCGAAGTATTCGATTTTTTTGTATCCAAACACATACTTTCACTCTTTCCTAATAGTTGCAAATTTTCAGACTTGTTTGTTCATGTGCTCCTAATTCGACCAACCATGTATTGCAGGGTTAAATTTCTCAATAGCAATCTTTCTACTTAACGCTAGGTGTCGTCCTAAGACTAACCGTGATTTCGTTTCGTTTCTAGCAAATAAAAATATGGCAGCGCCAAAATCTTACAAATGTCAAAATCAGATGTTTATTGTTTTGTTTTGGTAAAAGCCGCCAATTATTTTGCAAACGTATTCGCCGAAAAAGGACATGCGCCTTGCGCAATTTCAAGTGTAAAACCCAAATTGAAACCCCACAAAAGTGAGTTTTGGTTTGTGGATCAATGTGAATGGATGGTCGGTTATTGAGCGCGCATAAGCGGAAGGTGTTTTGGCTACATGTATGTAGTAGGTTTCATGTTGCAACCAGGAAGGATATTATTAAAGTAAAGAAAATATTGTAAAGTTCCCCTACCGTGAAGTAATTACACAATAAACTTTGCCAGAGCAATGGATGAATTCAAAAACATAACGCCCGCATCGTCGGTTGTGAAAATATCGGCGTGCCTTGAAAAAATTTTCAAGAAAATCGCCGAAAGCCGGGAGAAGAAAATAGCTGAACATAACATCAGGGAAATTGAGTTTTTAAAAACGCAATGCAAATCGGATATTGTTCAACTGAGTTTACTGAGCTCCCAGACGTTTGTGCGGCTAGTAGAGGATGGTGTCTTAGAAACTACGAATGTGCTAACAATGTTGATTTCCATGCTGCCTAACTCCAGGTAAATTAATGTTCTTGCATTCGTTTTTGGTAACTAAAGCAAATAAACACTTGTGGTTGGTTGTTGTAGCGACATATGCACTACTTAGTTGTGACTTTGTGCCACCTGAGGGATATGCTTGCTGCTCACTTTTTTATTTTGTCTTTGTACCGGAAATGGGTGCGAATCAAAAGCAAATGACTTCAAGGCTTTGCGCATATATTACCATAGCCAATTGTATCCTTTTAGTTGGCATAGTTGCTGCTACTTTTTACAATACTATGTTGCAACACTAGCTTGCTGCACCTTTTTTCTGTCGTGCAATTGGTCTTCCGCAAAACTACTTCACATCGTTATTTCCGTTGAAGATATGCGCCAACAGTTAATGCCTAAAATCATTACATATTTATACGGGTTTAGAATGAGCGCACTTAAGACAATTACTTTGCTCTTTATAGCTTCGAGTCATTGCATGTTCGAATGCCTGTGAAGGGGGAACATTTCTGAACGACATTAGATATTACTTGGCATGAACATGAATACATCTATGAATGAGTGGTTTTAGATGTATGGTTTTATTGCTCACTCAGAGTTAATGCCCAATGTAAGTTATTTTGTCGTTGTTAAATATTCTACAAAGAACATCGTTACCTCAAATAATGTTTTGTTCTGGTAATTATCGGCAAATTTTTTAGTATTCTCGCCGCCCGTTTTATACATCAGTCATTCTGTCTTTTCAAGCTTCCGCAGTAATTTCTAAATAATTAGTACCACAATAGTAATAAGTCATATCCATTAGCAAGTCGAAATGTCTCACTTCATTACAAAACAAATGATCCGTTTATTGTGAAAGTGGCATAAGTCATTTCCACCTCTTGTGCTTAAATGGTTGGTTGCTTCTAACTGCATGCATCTGTAAATCGTTCAATTGTCATAAACTAATGACAAAAAACTTTTTACCTTATGGCTGATAAAGTTAAACAAATAACAGACGCATTCAGATACAGGTAAATGGTCACTGAAGCCAAACGGCATGAAATGATTTATGTCACTTTCAAAGAAACGACTTAAATATGAAATTAAGGAACCAATGTTATGCTAATCTTAACTACACGTTCGAAGGTATTATTAAGCGTTCTGACACATGGCATTGACTTGCCTGGTGGTGGTGACATGGTGACCCCAATATTTGGCAACACCTTCCCAGTAGCGGTGTGGTTGTTGACTTCAAAATGTGTGCTAACTTGCCACAATCGAATTGTCGGCTTAAAATGTATGTATGTAGTTATATAATTGTACAATCAAGACATTGACCTAACGGCTGGCGTTCTATTGTAGAGAATGTTAATTTATGGTTTGAAAAAAAGAAAGACATGCAAACGAAAATTCAACCGGAAATGCTTAATCTGATAAACGCACGCGCATTAATACTGTTAGAAATTCAAAAAGGACAATTTTAGTGGCAATATATTTAAGCTTTTAAATTCAGTAAAATAAAAATCTTACTAAAAATGTAGTACTTACATACATACTTATGTATAAACAAGTACATCAATATGCATACTTATGTACTGCATTTATTGTAGCACTAACAAACTTCCGTGAGTAAAGACCGACATTGAACTTCAATTTCTTGCATTTGAAGCATGTATGTACATGTGTATGCATATACATATGTATGTATCCTGGTTATTTACAAAGCGAAATGAAAAACAAAAACGCGTTCGTCGTAAAAACCTTGACTACTTCCTGAAACAGTAAACAGTTTTACGTCTAAGAAGTAAGTAATTGTATAATAATAGAGGTAACATAAAACCGTTATGAGCGCAAACTGAAAATTTATGCATCGTGAACGATATCGCCTGTATCCGAAAGCCATTGAGCTCCAGGGTCAAATTGCAATTTCTTTTTTTTTGTAATTATTAGAANGTTACTAAAAATGTAGTACTTACATACATACTTATCAATTATACAATCAATATGCATACTTATGTACTGCATTTATTGTGGCACTAACAAACTTCCGTGAGTAAAGACCGACATTGAACTTCAATTTCTTGCATTTAAAGCATGTATGTACATATGTATGCATCCTGGTTATTTACAAAGCGAAATGAAAAACAAAAACGCGTTCGTCATAAAAACCTTGACTACTTCCTGAAACAGTAAACAGTTTTACGTCTAAGAAGTAAGTAATTGCATAATAATAGAGGTAACATAAAACCGTTATGTGTGCAAACTGAAAATTTATGCATCGTGAACGATATCGCCTGTATCCGAAAGCCATTGAGCTCCAGGGTCAAATTGCAATTTCTTTTTTTTCTTTTTGTAATTATTAGAAAGAAACCTGAAATATTTAAAATTTCTCTAGAATTCTTTTTTTTTGCATGATGAAATTAAAATGTTTCCATATTAGGATAAAAAAAAAACAAATGAATTCCATATTCGGTAATACGAAAGCTTCAATTAGGGCTGGGACTCCTATCCTAATTTTTGGACTTCAAATATAATTCCTTAGTAGAGCAGAGGTAGGGATTTATCCCTACATTAATTTGCTTTGGTTTTTCAAATCCCGCCACTTAAACACACTTATTCTCATGCATACATATATATGCATTTACTTATTTATAATTAAACTAGTCCGATGCAGTACACCACGATCACCGAAGGAATTGTCAGCATACTGCTACTTGGGTTGAAACGGAAGGTTGCGCTTTTGAAAGGCAGCGAAGTATTTCAAAGTCAGTTTGGTCTGAAAACGCAACAACATCCCATTATAACATTACTACAAAATCCATCGGTGAACATAAATGACGTGGCCAACAAAATTGTCGGTATTTGCAATCATCATGATCAGCAGTAGGTAACATGTAATTTCCCTACTAACTTTCTTTCATTCAAATTCCTCATTTCTTACAGAATAAAGGAGCACAGCGTTGAATATTTAAGGCCGGTTTTCTTTTATATACTCTGTAATCCACAGACATTGCCCGATTCAAAGACTATTTGGACTGGCTTACTGTCATTAAGCAAAACAAACCTCGTCGCTAAACAGCTGGTGCAAGAAATCTTCTTGTGGAGTAAATTTAACTCTTCAACAACATGTCTGTTCACAAGCATACTACTAATTGAAGCTATAGAACACTGCCTTAACTGTAACGATTTTACCACCGCCATTGATTTGTGCATTTTCCAAGCGTTGATAGTAAACAATCTTACCAAATACGGCATCGATCCACGTCCCAGTCTTCACTGTTTATTACGTGTGTTGCATAGTACACGCGAGCATACTGTGAATCACTACAATGTGCTGCTCATACTCTTCGCCGAGTCTCTGCATCTTCTCTCCCCAAATTATTTGCATGATTTACTGCGCTTAATTGCCTTCATAGTGGTGCAAGAAAGCTGTGGGAATCAATACATTCTGAACATGTGCCTCGATGGTATCATCCAGTGGATGTCTCAGACTGCATTCATACCCGCAGAAGGTCTGGCACTCGCTCACCAAATTGTGCGGAAAATACTTGCCCAAGGCAAGGAAACAAAAAACTTTACGGTACACACGAATGATTTACAAGCAGGACAAGTTCGCTACATGCATCCGGATATTGCTATTGCCTTCGATCTAGCCAAGTTGGTGGAATCTTTTGACGATTCTGAATTTAAAGATGTATTCGCATTTGTTGACGTACTCAATGTTAAAGCGAATTCCATGTTTTGTCAGCGATTACATTTGTTTTTGCGTGCGCTGTTCTTATCGCGAGAACCATCCGTAGATTGTTGGTTTAAAATTTATGAAGTTATTTTAGAAATAATCAAAGTTAACAGCGGTATTGCTTACGATTTTCTAATGACATATATTTTCAAATTGGCGGCAGAGCAACAACCTGAGATTCAAATGGAGTTACTACGGGGTTTGCCCAGTTTTTCTGTATCAAAGGTACCTTTCTAAAAATTTCTGAAATCGCCGAATTTTTACATATTACACTTCTTTAATATTTTATAGGATAACATACCAATGATTTTGAATACAATACGTAATCTAACTTCCGAAAATGCTACATTTTGTATGGATCTGTATCTGCGTTTATGGCGTGTCGAGTCGCGCACATATCCTTTCTTGATAAAACTACTATCCACACCACAGAAAGATGGCAGCAAGCGTTGGGAGTTCGAGATAGCCAAAACTCATACCATTCGCGAAATCTGTTATGACAAGTTAGTGCCCACCCGTGTAAAATCAGTATTTTAATAATCATTTGCTACTTTATAATTTAGACCGACACATCATGGTTCCGATTTGGTTTCGCATCTATCTGATACACTTAACTCCTGCACCGACGATTCTGGCGACTTAGCTACTTCACTTGCTCTAGACGCTATTGTTGCCCTTTGTGATAGCCATACTGTAAATATTGTTTCTACATGGCGTGTGCTAAGCAACAAATTTCGCCACGAACGACGTCCGCGTGCCTTAAAGTCACTTTATCGATTCTTTTCACATATACCGTTGCTGCACACGCCCACACTAGAATATGAGCAACTCGTAGATGAAGCTCTAGAGCAACTCTGGCTTACAATTAGCCGTACCGATTCCGAGGCTGAAATTGTGCGAGAAGCGCTGTCAGCTTTGAAAAGTTTTGAAATAGGAACGCTGCTGGCAATGCGTCACATACCAATTCAATATCGCCAGGATATACCAGGAGTTCGCGAGTTTATTGGTGGTCGTGAGGTGGTTGATTTGCAACAGGAAATGGTGCCTGGCGAGATTTGGGTACGTCTTCTACAAAATATACGTCCAGAATGCGGATCCGCTGTGGCAGATTTAATCGCACATCATATATATGCTGAAATTAATAGCTACCGCAGTGGCGTCTACCGGTTGCCCGAAGGCAAGCCGGAACCACGAAAGTTGCAAGGACTCTTTCCACAGAGTCCGTTGCGTGCAGTTGTAAGCTACTTGGTAGGCCAGTCACGATTCGGTGACCACGTAACAGAACCTCATGTAGTGACAAATGCACTTAGAGCAATATCAAAAAAATTTCCGAAGCCCATACCACCGCTGGATTGGTGTTTCCTGCATAGTTTTTTCCATCTCTCATTTGAGGCAAGAAAATATTGCATATTGATCGCTAAGAACCAATTGCTACATTCGGGTACTGCAAAGCGCTTGTTGGAAAATTTTCTGGCTGATTTCGAACCGAATTGTTTTGAAGAGGATCTACTGCTTCTGTTCTCTTTACTACCGGAAATTGCAAACGGCATTAGCTTGCAAATTTTAAAGAATTTCGCCGAAAAAATAGCGATTTACAGCTTCAAAGAATCACAGTTGAGTGGCTTTACGGAAGGTAGGACCCCAGTCATACTACTATATACATATCGTCGTTTAGAGTACAAAACCGAGTATAAAAAAATGCCAAACCGCGTACCAAGTTAATGCAACATCGCGTATGTGAAATTGCATAAATTATTTTCTAGAGAGTAAAAACACTCATATTTCAAATTGCTCTCTTTTTTATAAAGCAATCGCACTTCTGGCTATTATATTTCAGGACGAATGGATAAGGATTAAGCCAAGAGCTTGTGTGAGCAAATCCAGTTTTTGGCAGCAAATGTCAGTTATGTGGTTTTGCATCAGAATGACGATACGCGGTTTTGTACTTTAAACGACGATATGTACATAAATAAGTATTTATACATTCGAAAAAATTAAAAATGCTTTTATTTTTACAGGATGCCTCTTTGAAAAGTTCATAGACAGTGTGAAGTACATATTTCTAGGAAAATGTGACATTCCAGAAGTTCTTGATATTTTCACGTTGATTGTTGAGCGTTATATGGATTCCATGGATTTGGATTCGAGAGTGCGTAGTATTTTTCTTCACGCAATTATGTTACTCATATCTTATCTTTTATTTTCAGCTCTTCGAGCGTTACACAGAGGTTGTCTCCGTTCTGCATCCCAATTCCATTGATGGTCTCACATCGCCCGTCAATTGGTGGGAAACCCCCATAGGTAAACTGAAAAAGGCCACCATCATACGCTGCTACCTGGTGCTGTATAACACGCAGCTGCCTAACCCACTAAAATGGCTTACACCAATTATCGATGCGTATGCCAACCGGCGTGAGGAGCAGCCATTCTTCTTCCGCCACCTTGTTGCCACTTTATATGCCTTTAATAACGATGAACAGTCGTGCAACTGGATCATGGAAATGTTTCTTCAAATACAGGCGCTCTTAGCGGAGTCGTCCAACAAAGAAAAATTAGATAAAGTTTTATATCTTTTAGATATTTTCATTTTAGCTGTGGTTGTGCTTTCCGGCTGTGCAGTGCTGTTGTGCAATTTGGATGCTGTGGCAACACAACGTAAAGATCGCTTTGCGCTTTTCCCGGAGAGTATGCAGTTTCTGTGTGATCACGTATTTTGGAAGGATCAGGAGGCGAAGGTTTGATTTTTTACAGTTGTATATTAATTTTTTAGTATCAAATATTTTTTTTTAGATATACGAGTTCTTGTTTAACTTGTATAAGAACAACGCCATTCCGGAAACATATGCCACCACCTTCAAGGATGCTATTATATGTTCTCGCAATAAATCTTACTTTGACAACAAAGGCATCTGGACGAAATATGTTGGCTTGAGAAAATGACTCTTTGAATTTTGTACCTACCTAAAAATGTATGTCACTGGTGTATAGAAAATGGGTTCAATTCGTTTGCATTTTGTTTGATGCTTGTTACTATACACCAAGCAAATTCAAGCTATAGTTATTGTTGAAAAATATCGCATTTTTTTTAATAATAGCATGTGCAAAGATTTTATTACAATTTTTGTCAAGTCGGAGGATGAAAATGCTTCTGATTACTTCCTTGAAACTATTTTATATACATATTAGGTAATAGTATAACTTTAGCATGCTTGTCTCTAATTTAATATATTTAACCTAACCTGGTCCTAATAGACATTTACAATGGAGATAATTACAATAAAAAAGTTTTTAAACACTGGCTCACTTATTTTGACATTTGCAATAAAAATAAAAGAAGTTAAAACGTTTCCGTTTTTTTTTTATTATATACATACGTATGTGGATTTAAAAACAATTATGGAAATATATAAAAAAAAACAATTGGCCTACCTGAGTTGAACCGTTATATGTAATAACTCGTAAACACTCGAATCCATGATCCAACTTTCATAGTTGAAATCAAATCTAGCTATACGTTAACGGGTTAACAAAATTGCTTTCAATTTGCACATTAAATGCCAATTTGTGAACGTGTAAGCCTCGCGTAACGGCAATCCATTACGACCTTGTTAATCTATCTGGCAATATTGTTTGTTATCAGTATTCGTGTATTTTTGACGTTTGCAATGTCATCAGTTTTGTTGTCTTTTCGCTATTCGCCTTTTAATGTTTCAAGGGCTGAAAATTTGTCGTCCCTTCCTCGAAAAGGAGTTCCCCGTTCTCAGTTAAAATATAAATCAATTTACATATATAAATTTTAATTAAATCTAAATAGACGATGCTTGTTAACTAAACCGCAAATAATTATAAAGTGAATATTTCTGCTTTTGTACGAGACGAAAGACGTTTCAAGTGAAAGTTTGCTTGTGGAAAAAATTGTGCATACAACTTGAACAGCGCATACTTTTTTACTACGGCTTGGGAAAAAATCGAACGATTCAAGGAACATGGACGACATCAAATTGGCCAAGGTAACCTTATTTTTTTTTGGTATTTCAAGTTTAGGTTAAAGGACGCGGAATGCTTATTTTTTAAACAGATATGTAGATAATCTGTTCAAGTACATATATGCATACATATATTCTGAAAACTGCCGCTCCCTTTGCTCTTATAGCCCTCTTAAACTATTTCGTCCTGTGACCTGCCGGTGCTGGTTGAGTCACCATTTTCAATGTATGTACATATATTATTACTTATAAGCTTATTGGAGATTACTAAATTAGTAAATATTTATTTTGAGACGCCTACCAAAACTTTAAATTGTTTGGCCAATCGTTATCTACAGGTGTTACATTAGAAAGATGCCGAACAAGCAAGTGAATCCGAATGCTCAATTTAAAGAGTAAAATCGATACCGGGCGCGCAATATAACTAAAGAGGCTGGATGGTATTAAGTCGTACATCCAAATATGTATATAGATGTATGTATTTAGTTATATAAAGTCAGCCAGTTCTTGGACAGAAATATATGTATATGTATATATATATATTTTTCAATCCGGTTGCTTAGACCAGCCTGTCGTATGTTTGCCTCAGTGTCGATAAATCTGGCTGTTGCATTAGATATCTCAAAGGATATATAACTACGCATATATGTATGTATAAATGGTACATACAAACATACATATGTCTACAAATGCAGAAACTAGAGGTTTTCGGTCGATTGGTGCTGTTCTTGTGCAACACTAAACTAAGCGCAAATGTGAATGAGAAATGGAAACCATCTTAATACACCCCGAAAAACAAATTACTTGGGAACAGTCTTCTACAACAAAAACATAATAATAATTACATTAATGGATAGCCAACCCGTTATAGTAATTTTTTCACTAAAAATTCTTGGCATATAAACGGGCTCTTTTTCAAAAATTTTATAGTGTGACAAAATATCTTTTTTTCATTGCATGAAATCTTCCTACAACCCACCATGGAAAACATGAGAAAGAGGCAACAATCGTTAATGGCAACAAATTGGCGACTCACCGATTTATTGCTGTGGTGACAAATCGGCAACATCATTTGTTTCATGCCAGTTTTGGAATAAATAAATTATCAAAAATTCTCAAGCTTATAAATTTCGCGTCAACAGTATTATCCAAAAGCGTATAATTTATTCCAAAGACAGGATTGAAAAAAGAGGAAGCCCCATAGCGAAAGAAAGAATTAATTTCGTGTCTAAGTTCCAATTATGTAAAAAAAAATAAATTAATGAAGTATAAAAAAGAATAAAGTTATTCCAAATATCGCCCGAAGCGACAAGAAAACGACTCATTCAGGTAATAAGAAACCGACTCGTCAGGCGAGTAGCCTTCGGCAGACGTTTTAGAGTGACTGGTAATAGCAAACCGATACAATGGCAATATTGCCGGCTATAAATTTCTTTCGCAGAGCGAGACGTTTTCTTATTGCCGGCAACAAAAATTGTTTGGCGGGAGTGTACAAATAACGTAACAAATATTTTTAGAAAATCTTAAATTGGTGACGGAGACAAATACATTTTCATAGTACCTTGAACAACGAAGTCGGTGCGGATACTAATTTTTGTATTCATCAAATTTATTTCAAAACTGTAGTAAAAAATCTATTGGCGGCAAAGTTTTTAAACCTATTTGGGGAAAGAGATTTCCCTTTGCTGGGGCGTATTTATTTTTTTTTATCTCAAAAACTATTATAGTTACAAAAATGGTTCTGGTATCGCTTTAAAGGTGATATTTAGGGCTAAAAAACATGTTTTTAAAATTTGGAAAAAAGCTATTCACACAAATAAGTTTATGTTAAACAAATTTAATTTAATTTATATTTATTTTTCCTATGCAATTTGGATAATTTTTTAAAAAAAAAAAATTTTTCAAAAGGTGATATCTCAAACAACTTACCTTGAAAATTTCAGTATCTTTTAAGATAAGGGGTATTGAATAAAAATTGTTTACCAAAAATGTAGGTAAGCTTTTGATTTAACGATTTTTCAAATTTCAAAATTCTTTAATTTTTTAATTTTCGAATTTCTCTGTAAATGTATCGTCATTTAAAGTACAAAACCGCGTATCGTCAATCTGCAAAACCGCGTAACTGAAATTCGCTGCCAAAAATTGGATTTTATCACACAAGCTCTTGGCTCCTTTTATACATTCGTCCTGAAATATACCAGCCAAAAGCGCGATTGCTCTATAAAAAAGACAACCATTTTGAAATATGACTGTTTTTACTCTCTAGAAAATTATTTTTGCAACCTCACATACGCGGTTTTGCATTTTGTTGGTACGCGGTTTTGTACTTTAAACGACGATATGTTTTTATATACCCTGTTATTATTATTATTATGTTATTTACATTTTGTAACTATAACAATTTATGAGATATTCAAAAAATAAACTTGCTAAATCCGGGAAATTTTGAGCTTTCGAGAAAAAAATTTCTTGACGGAACTTTGTTATATGATAAAAGAAAAGTTCTGACCAAAATTCGTCCTATCCAAAAATGGTCGATTCCAGCCTTGGTCCATTTGACATCGACTGACCCTTATACATATACCTACGAAATATCCTGATTACCATAATTTTTAATGTTCTTACTATTATTACTGAATTTTTGTTAATAGTTACACAGATTTAAAATTCAAAATAGTAAAAAAATAAATAGGCCTTAAATTGTTCTTGCTCCATTGCGCATGCCTACAAATTTGGGAATGCTATTGCTCAGCTTTTCCTAGATGTGCAGAAAATCAGTGTTAGTTTTGTGTTTGTTAAAATCAAGCATTAAGTACTTGTTTCATAAATAAAGCAGACGTATTTGAAGCAATTCAAAATTTATCTTCTTCATATTATTGCCTTAACGGCCAATAGCCTCTAACAGTTGCATCAATGAAGCGTAGGTAATTCGCCGAATAAACTTTCAGCCAAATTCCAGTACATACAAGAATTTCCTCCGACTGGAATTTTCCAACTGCTCAATAAATTTGGCGCCGAGACCAATTGTAGATCTCTCGCTTTTCTTTGCTGAGTTGTTTTTGAGTATAAGTTTATCGCTACAAGGTGACACAACAATTGTCGGAGATTCGTGCGTGGTTTTTCTAAATAAAATCCATCTTCACCTCTGGTGATTGTTAACCAACCGCCTTATCACCCCGATTTCGCGTGTTCCCACCTACGCGGTAGCTACGCAGTGCTTAAAAATTTGTGAAAGTGAAAGTATTTGTGTGAATCGATATAAAATGTTAAAATACTTGTTCTTATTGATACGCTAACAATCTCCACCCCGTGCTATTGCCCTTCGCACTTGTGTGTCGGTTAGTGTATTAGGTTTTCGGCTTTAACTCCTTTCTATGCATATTAAAATATTTATTGATTAAATAAACTATAGGCGACTGTGACAGTGAGCAACGTAAATTGGCACAAACAAAATTTTGGCCTTCCTCAATTCATCTGCGCTTAATACATTAACTGTGGACGTTATGAATTTCAATAAATTCATGAATAAGTTTAATGAAATTGAACGCTCGCTTTCGCCTACATCATCGCTACGTCTAAGCTTTGACAATATTTCACCGGAGAGCGAGGAACCTGAGGCTAATAAACGCCTCTGGGGTGTGCCTGTACCTCCTTTTGTATCCGACAAAGTCGTTTCGTGGATTGAAGAGGAATTTAATGAGCCGCCAATTTATTATAATGGAAATGCAGTAATACGGAAGGTTTGTACAAAATATTTAAATACAAATTGCAACAGCCTTTAAAGTGCAATTTTCGAAATGTTACAATAATTGATAAGTTACTTGTTAACTATATCCGTTACCTTAATATAGAAGGGCCCTATCTCACATCGTCGCTGAAATAGAAAACAGCCGCAACTAACTAAAAATCCAAAATAAACCTTTTCATTGATTATGATGCATTTTATCGCATTATAAGTCCCCACATCGTTTTATGCAATAAAAAGTTTTAGTTACGCCTTTTTGCATTTGAGCGACGATGTGAGATAGGGCATTGTATGTATATTAAGGTAACGATTTACAGCTTATGTATATTAGAAAAATGTAGTATGCATTTCCCGGTATTTTTACTCGTTTTTGATTTCATTACGAATAAAATTATCTTATAAATGCATTTCCATAATACAGTGCTACAAAAAAAAAAAAACGGAATACACCCGAAGCATAACGTGTGCAGGTAAGGTCGGATACAGCGTTAAAGTAGGTTTCTTATTGTCTCTGAACCCTCAGACGAACTTCAGAAGGACCTTTGCAGGAGCTCTTTTAAAGCTGCTTTTTTATTTCTTAAATATTATATTTCTTTAAAGTATTTATTTAAGGTTCATACGTTTCATTGCAACTTAAAATGCATATTGAAACTCATTTGTAATGCTAGATAATAGAAACTTATACATTCGCGTAAATTTTAAATAGAAAGAGCCTTTCTAGAAGGCATACAAGGAAGCAGTTTTTCAGCCCTTGGGTAAGCTCATTAGAATGCCTTCACTTAAGAAGGCCCACCCAAATTATCTCCTGGGTTGATGCATTCCTCTATGCATTACTTGATTTTTTCTTATTCGATTTTAAAACACAAATATGTTTTGGAAAGAGATTTTATATACCTTTAAAGTGATATTTTCCTCCGAATCATGATCTAAAGTTTCGATTTGACGCCAAAATAAGTCTCAGAAAATATGTTAATATTAAGAATGTCCGCTTCGCACTTTTTGATTTGCCATAAGAATTATACAGGAAATTTTGTTTTTTTTTTTACTTCTGATTTTTATATTTAACGAACAATACATTGTACTGTAAAGGTCTTGGAGTATTTTTAAAGAGAATTAAACGCTCTACAAAAAACGTCCTCGAACTCAAATAACTTTTGACCGACCTCGATCTTTACACGACCTTCCGTCGTATCGTTAGTTAAATATAAAAATCAGAAGTAAAAAAAAACAATTTTTCCTGTGTTAATCTTATGGGAAATCGAAGTGTTTCTTTTACTTCTGATTTTTATATTTAACGAACGATACGTTATACTGTAAAGGTTTTGGATTATTTTTGGAGAGAATTAAACGCTCTCCAAAAAAGGTCTGAAGTCATTTTTCCACCTTTTTTGTATAGCGTTCAATTCTCGAAAAAAATAATCCAAGACCTTTACACCGAACAAAGGGATACCCCCTTTATTGAAACATTTCGTACGAAAAAAAATTTTTGTTTAATGAAAAAAATTTAGCGACAATAAGAAGCCTATTTTCATGTTGTATTACTTATGTTTCGGATGTATGTATTTTCACTGCCGCACCCTGTAATCATCGGTACAGTTGCTCACTTCGATATCGCTTTATTTTAACAACAAAAAAAACTTGCTTTGAAAGCATCAAAGAGTTAAATTTGAAAGTAATGTCGAACCTATTTCGTTATATCTGCGGCATATTTTTGCCTCCTTGTCCTCGTGCAGCTCACGCGTTTCATAATATTTTAATTATTTCAGTAGAATTATTTCCAAGAAAATTTAACCCCTTAATCCCAGGGGTGTCCTAGACCACGCTTCCACCTCCTCTAAACTGGAGGGAAATTTTTTTTTTTGAAAAATACAAAAATATGAATTACCAAGTCGAGGGTGATCTATGTCCATTCCAGAAAAAAGTTTCCGACAAAATGTATTTATTTTAAGCGCAGAATCCGAATCTGTGGTAAAAAAATTACATATCGAAACCGGAAGTCGGTAATAATTCTGTGCCTATTTGGTCGCCGCGGACTAGCAGGACGCAGTGGACGAAGCTACATACTTGTCAGAACGCCGCACTCCGTTCAGCGACAGGATGCCTTCTGATGTCGCCTGAGCGACACCTATACAGTGAGCTCAAATGTTTCCCGTTAGGTAGAATGACAAATGCTCAGCAAGCAATTTCTGGTCGGATGCCACAGGCATGAGCACCCCAACAGATCCGTGCTTGATGTAGAGCCTCCAACCAGGCATGTTAAAAGGCATCTTTTCGAGTACTTCTCCAGTACTTGGACGCGGTGCAGACATACATCGTCCAAACACTGGACCCGAAGACGTACCGACGATTGATCAATGGCATGCATACCATGAACGCTGTGATCGGATCCGAATCACAGACTCGGAGCTTCGACTGCCACGAGAGACCCCCACTACTCTGGCCCAGTTATGGTCAGGATATTGTAGCCATCTTGACTCCGTCCAGACTCGATACCGATATCCCCAATGAGTGCCTGGCATGTGGAAACTCCCCCCCAAGACAATAACCACCTGTTCACATGACAGCTCAATCCCTCCCATAAAACACCCCTCTTCCTTGGGTCCGACCCCGTCAAAACAGCTCGTTATTTATCTTGATTCCGGGTATGATGTTTCTTCTTTCCGTAAAAAAATTAACCCTGTATGGGTCGTTTTGTTCCATATTTAAAAAGGTGACCGTAAGTGTTAAAATTAAAAAAAAAAAAATATCATCGAATGAACTAAAATGCAGTATGTATGTATTTATAACGAAACTATTACATAATTAACTTTGTTTCTAATGGTTTGGCGGCGTAATGTAAGTCATTAATAGTCTTTTGCATTGTTAATAGCGATATGTGCATAAATATATAGTACTATAAAGCAGTTTATCGCTGAAATGCAATAATCATACTGATATAGCATTATCTCTCGGAAATGTAATAAAAAATTTACATTATCAGTAGGTGAATCAAATAGTTTTATTAATCCTATAGTTCAATATGCTATCAACTAGCAAATAATGCATTTTCTGTTACTCCCCAAAGGGGCATTCAAAATTGATAGCTTTTCATGCCGCTGATCGCTATCAAACTTTCACATTTCGTTAAACATTCTGTTATCAATTTGCATATTTAATCCACTATTCTCTCGGCATTAGACATTAGTACATATGTATGTATGATTCGTTGCCTGTGTGCATAACTCAGTGTTTACCAATGTGTACATGTACAAACATTTTCCTCTTTCTCTAAGTACTTTTTCCAATCGCTTTGTCAGCTTTATTTAAAATTGATTTCAACACAAACAAGATGACAAATTGCTTATTCTCACAAGCTATTATAAGCAAAAGCATAAAGCTACTTCAGTGACGAAATTGGAGGGGACTATCAATGAACACATTTATCGAGCAAAGCTTTTGCTAGTTAATAAGAAATGAAGGCAATATATTTTAAGTTACCTCATAGTCGAAATAAACTTATTAACTAATATTACTAACAAATATCGGAACAGGGTCTACCATCGTCTCCTCTCGTACTTTCTGACTAACTACTATATGAAGGGATGCAACATCGTTCATAAAATCATCGATATTGGTGATACCGATATTAACCAAAAAAAATATCGGCTGATCGATATATCGACCGAACATATCGATACTATATCGATATTGAATATCGGTTTAACATTTTTTTATTTTTTTATTTTTTTCATTTACATACATCTGTCACTAGACACGAATAAAGGGGTGTCATCGTTTTGACGGCGAAAGAGGACGCATTGACGAAAAAAGACGCGTAAAAGAACTTCGGCGAAAAACGACGCGTAAACCTAGTTGATGGCGAAGAAAGACTCGTAAACATAAATTTATACCTAGCCAAGTACCGTCACTTCAGCATTATTCCCCAAACCTCGGTTACTCGCGGTTAACGCGTTTTTCTTCGCCGTCGACTAGGTTTAGACGCATTTCTACGCTGAAGTTTATTTATGCGTCTTTTTTCGCACAAACAGAAAGTCCGTCCAAATATAAATATCATAGTATCGAGAAAAAAAATATCATCGATGTCTATATATCGGTTTGCAAAACATCCCGATAAAAATATCAATATCGACCAATAAATCATCGATATAGCTAATATCGATATAGCATTTGCATCCCTAAATATATGGCAACAAAATAAATATATATAATGGACCAAATTCCTAGGTTAGGTTGGGTTATAAAGACGTCGAAAACCTCTGCGCCCAGATATCCATATTTTTTATTATTATATACACTAACTAAAAAACGTCTGTTATAATTGCTTTTATATTAATTGCAATCCTGTATGATCTACAAGCAGTTATACATATAGTCTAATAGCCAGTGAACAGTAGACTGCATGAAATTTACCAAAGCTCAAATTCTGTTGATTCGAGCCTTAATACCTCCTCTACTTGGAAGGGAGACTAACTAAGCCCGGCAGCGGTCCATACGGCGTCACGCAGGTCGCAAAGGTAGACAATTTAGTCCAATTTCGAAAATATTTTCATAAGTCTGCCATTTAAGAATTTTGACATTTAATGTTATTATTATTCGAAAATAATAATGGCAGACAATTATGGCGGTTTTGAGATCATGGCAGACACTTTTGAAAATGTCATAAAAATAAAAAATTCAAAAGTATTTTAACAAATCTGAAATTTTAATAATTTACTTATTATACACTGAGAGAAAAATCAACCAAAAATTTGTTAATATTGCCAAATATTACGGCATTCGTAATATCATCCTGGCAGACAGCGGTAATCTTAGTGGACTCAATTTATACTCCATTAAATACGACTGTACCCTTCATAAAATATTCATGCTAATAGATAACTCATACGCCATGACATCCCTTAAAGTACCTCATAAGTCTCTCGGATGTCATGGCGTATGAGTCACCTATTAACATTAACATGAATATTTTACTACTCAGAACTATTTTTCCAAACATGTATCACACTTTTGAACCGAGTAATAGATAAAACAGTTAAGAATAAAACTTGATTTGGACTCACCAAGATTTTGGGTGTTTTTAGGATTCGCCAAAGACGAAAATTTTTATGGCCGTGAAAGCCTTTTGAAGTAAGCTTTAAAAGTTGCAAAGTTGTTTCTATCGTATCGGTCTAGTGTACATTATACAATGTGTACGTGTGTTCGGGCTATAGGTTAAGTATCGCTGTCTGCTGGGTTGTATTACCGGACAGAACGTCTACCCTGATAAATAAATACAGCCTTCTAATACTATCTATAATAAGTAAAATATTAAAATTTCAAATTTGTTAAAATACTTTTGAATTTTTTATTTTTTTTTTTGACATTTTCAAAAATGCCTGCCATGATCTCAAAACGCCGTAATTGTCTGCCATTATTATTTTCGAATAATAAGGTTTGTTCTACAAGCTACTTGTAGAAAAACCCGAGCAAAGTTCAAACTATTAGCGTATATCAAATAAACTCTAAAACTTACTTGTGGAACGCGTATGTCTAACTCGAAGTGACTTCGAGTAGCTTGTGGAACAAACCTATAATAACATTGAATGTCAAAATACTTAAATGCCAAACTTATTAAAATACTTTCGAAGTTGGTGTAAATTTTCTCCCTTGGCGACCTGTGTGACGCCGTATGGACCGTTTCCGGGCTTAGTTAGTCTCCCTTCCAAGTAGGGGTGGTATTAAGGCTCGACTGAACGAAATTTGAGCTTTGGTAAATTACATGCAGTCTGCTGTTCACTGGCTCTTAGATTAATACATATGTACATATGTATTTCCGGATCTAATTTTTTAGTCTACGATATTTAAATATTATTCGATCTAAGCATATTTTAAATTATGATTTTTTTTCCATATTTTGCAGGTTGAAAATGTACGCATGATTGATCGATACAATGCTAAGAATCCCACCGTCGGTACGCTATATCTAACTGCAACACATTTGATTTTTGTGGAACCGGATAGCAACAAAGAGACATGGGTATGTACATACATATGCATCTAATGATGTGGTTTAAAAAGACAACTAGCTTTTGCCGGCGACCCGCTCGTTTGGTACATGGTTGAACGCTATGCTGTCAAATGTTACAGCTGCACTATACAGCTGCTATAGAGTTATCTCGATCAGATGGTAAACTTAATCGGGCAGGAAAAACAATTCCTAGAAATACTGGATACAATATATACGTGTGTTCGTTTGAAAGTCGACCAAGAATTATGCAGCAACGATATTCCTGGAAGTTTTGAAGTATTCTCTCTCAATGAGAAATGCTAGCAAATTTTGCAGTGCAAAATATTCACATATGAACAATTTTTTTATCGATTTGCTGAGATCCGTTTCAAGCCTATATTGTACCCTCAAGCGTTGCACGCAGGACTCTGGCTCCGCGCGAGATGTGTTCTTAACCGAAATCTCAGAGTTTTTTCGCCGGAACACCATCGACTAACGAAAAACGGGATTTGGCACCACCCTTACTGTGAAGTTAATACATACCAATAGTCATTAAGTTCATTTCCACTTGGCATTTTTTAACGGGCACCAATATTTAGTAGAAATTCGGCATAAGAAGTGTTTCTTTTTAAATGATGAAATCGAGTATATTTTTTCAATGGTTTTTTAAAAGATTTTCTTATAAATAAAATCAATAAGAATTTAAGAATTTAAAATCAATAAGGAATCTCTATGGAATTTTCTTCGTGTTAACGTTCGTTTTACCCTTTAACCGATAAATTTTTGATTAACAAATGTACAGTAAAGAAACATGTCTCCTTCGAATTGCTGCTTTGGTGATTTCATTGCACTTTTTACGAATAAAAACATTAAAGATTACAAGTTTAAAACTATAGAAAAATTTTAAATCGATCCAAGCGTGTATACATATGTATGTACAAATAGCTACTGAGTGTGTACAAAAGCTCTGCGACTGCTGTACAGTTCATACTGCCCTTGACGCCACAAAACTCAAGTGTACTTCAAACCGCACAAGAATACTAAAAGAATCAAATTGTGGTCACGAAAAGACGAAAAATCTATGTGCATAAACATTTGGGTGGTCCAAAAATGCATGTGGAAAAGTAAAGCGGGAATCTTTTATGCTCTCACCCACTAGGATAGGTCGCTCAAAGCGCTCAAAGTTTTCCATGTATTTTATATGAAAAAAAATCGTAATGGTATAGAATTCTTGAAAGTCAATATTTTTCGATCGGAAAACGCTGTTTCTCTTCAGGAGATTCCCAATAATAATATCCAATTATTTATTTAAACATTTTTTCATTGTAACTATATTCGATAGGTCCCCCAAAACCCCTCAGAAAATGCAATGGGGTATAAATAAAAAATCTTTAGTGTTAAAATATGGTTAAATAAAAAATGAGGTATTGTTAGTGGAAGTCTCGTGAAGGGAGCCAGAGTTTTCCGATCGAAAAATATTGATTTTCAAGTATTCCATACCATCTCTACAAAATTTTTTCCATATAAAATCCTTGGAAAACTTTTAGCACTTTGAGCGACCTCTAAATATTATTTAATTTAAAAATAAACAAATAGGGGTTTATTTTTCCAATGTAGAACTATCCTAAGAGGATTAAAATTCCCACTTTACTTATTTTGGACCACCCTAATGACATATACATACATACATACATTTTCGTACTTACATACATACATATAAAATGTTGTATGACGCGTCGGCGTCTGTCAGTTGCATCATAGCCATTTCTATTGAGTTCACATGCGAGCACAACAAGTTCAGTCAACAATTCGTTTTTTCCTCTTAATGTTTTTTTTTTGTTTTTTTTTCGTTGAAACTATGCATTTCGAAACTGGGCTTTCTTATTACAACTTTGGTGCAGCAGCAATTTCATCAATGTGTATGGGGAAGTGTTGCCAAGTAGGTCACTAGCAGCTGCATTGCAGGATCAAAGTGTTTTAAAGTGGCTATACAGGAAGCTTAGGGAATCATTGCAAATGAGCACTGAGGGCGGAAGTGCTTTTTTACTTACTCGTACTTTTCTGTTAACAAAAAAAAAGAGATTTACAACTTTTGGCCACTTCACGGCACTTGTGACCTTAGATTTAGTTCGTGACATTGCGGCTTTGAAAGTGTTTTCAATTCTATTAGATTTTAACTTTAGCAAAGTGGTTTCGCAGGATGCTTCAGGTGCTTGGAATGTTTAGTAGTTGCTCGAAATTAAGCACTCGTCGTTCTATTTACCGATTTCAGGAAGCTACCAAAGAACGTAGATAAATACATTTTGTCATAAAAACGTGACCTGCAAAAAAAATTTAAAAACGGATTAAGGAAAGACGTGCCTCAAAGGCCCTAAAATTCAGCAAATTCATGAAAAGTGGTCAAAATTGCCTATAAAACAGTGGGAAATTTATATATATTTTAATGGCACCGATGTCAAAAATGGCTACAGTATTTTTAAACCTCCCCAACTTTTAAACTTATTGGGGTTTCTTTTTAGCCCAGTAAACTAAGATCAAATTGGCACGAAGAAAACAAATTGTAGTAGTGACATTTTTATGCAGTTTACTTTGTTTATTTGACACGTAGACCATAGAACTACAGTCTTGCTCCTAAATTTCATACTTATGGAAACATTCCGCCATCTTGGATTTTAGGTTTTTTTGTTTTAGTTTTTTGCGACTTGCAAGCTTATTTTGCATTTTTTCGTAAAAAACGTTTACATACAAATTTGTAGACAATTTAATTTTCCGCATTTTCTATAGATGAACTTAAAAAAATAATAATATTTTTTTATTGTAAATAATTAGCAAAAAGTGCGAAAAATTTTAATATTTGGCTTTACGTGCAAATTGCTAAAAATACTAAAATGTATGTACATGTCGTCAATAAAAAAAAATCTCTAATAAGTAGTACATATTGCCTAACGATGATCATTATCGTTGATAAGCAAATTATAATTTTAAAACACAAATTTAATTTTTTCTTGACTTTAACAGGTATATTCTGCGCTGTAGAGGGCTGCATGAATTCATTCAAACTTCTAGCCAAACAGAGTACATTAGATTTGAATATTTTACTTCACATACAAAACACTCAGCGATTCGAATTTTGTAAGTTATGAATATACATTTTGTTTTAATTTTTCTACCTTCAAATGGCAGAATGTGAATGTGTGAATGGAAAACATTCAATCATCCCAACTCATTTTGGTTAAAGTTTTTTCTACAAACAAATTTGTTCGTATTGTAATAGGAGCGCAGCAATACATACACACATACATATGTATGTTTGTACATATGTGCAGAGAAACAATATTTTTGGATATATCCCAGTGGGAATTAGGAGCACGTAATAATACCTTATTAGCAACTTACTCTTCACCTGGCAGTCATTACCATTTCCCTGCCGAACGTCCCTTACTTTTACAAAGGCATGGCCGCCTTATGTAAGTAGGAATTTAGAATGTACATTTGCTATCAAACATACTTCTGAGTCGCTTTACAAAGTAAGTTACGTGTAATGCAGAGCAGTCGCTCGGAGTAGTTCGGTGCTTGGAAATAACTTCGGCTGCACGTTATTTTGCAACTGACAACGTAATGTGTCGCCGGAGGTGTTCATTTTGTGCTTTACTAGTAGATTACGCTGGTCATGATGACAATTTTGGTACTAAAAACTGAAAGAAAACATGGCTTACCTCGTAAGGTGCTTACCTATTTTCCCAGTGGGTACATAAAAAAAATTGTCATTTATTTCAATTCAATTTATTTTCACTTTGTTTGAATATTGTAATGTCGGCACATATATCACAACAGGTATTCACTCAAATTCAAACAAATTTGAAGCCAAACTCATTCATTCGTTTTGTATATGAATAATTCAAAAGCCGTTTTGAATGCATTCATGCAGCCCTCTACTGCGCTGGTCACAAAAATTTGTCATTCACAAAATATTGGGTAACGTTCAGAATAGCGCTTTAAGTAGTGAACTGGTATGAATAGATTTTTAATTGAAAGTGGAATGGCACAATGCATCTTGAACGCTTGAGTAGCTTGTAATTATTGCGCTAAGTTCAAAGCAATTCGCAGCACAAAACAAACTTGCTCGTTAAAAGATTCAACATATTTGTGGACGTCATTAAATTCTGCTGCCCTGCTGCCTGTGCATACACCGCAAGCAATGCGGCGGGTAGGCGTATGGCAAGTTTTAAGATGTATTTATATTACGTATACGCCATGGCGCTTGCTGCCGGAGTTAATGCCATCAATTTAGTTGTTTACGTATATGCATTTGGTGTCATACATTCTGAGTTGAACAAAAGTAACAAAGTTCAAAGTTCAGACTCTTATATGACTCCTAACTTGAACTCGTATTGGCCAGCCCTTCTAAGAAGGGAAATATCTGCTTTTCTGGTTCATTTTTGAGCCCATAATTAGGGTTGAACTCAGAGACCAAGATACAAAAAGGGTATTATAATTTTGTTCACGTAACGTTTTTGTAACAGCTTAAAGGAGTCTAAGTAGATATGCCGAAAAGGATCTATTACACGGTTAAAAATTTCGGATTAAATTTTTTGTTTACTTTTTGGACTACATATATGACCAAACTAAATTTCGTTTCAAATACAAACCTTCTAAGTTAAAAAAAAAAGAGAGCACATATGTTGGGTTTAGAATTTAAACAGTTCGGTTTAAATTTTAAACCCAAGCATTTTCTATTTCGTTTGCTTCACGTTATACTTCAGGAAAGCTTTTTCATAATTAAGAATAAAAAAAAAAATCTTAACTTTCAGGCTCCGTATGATGGGGATTGAACCCGGACAGCCTTGGTAGTAATCATTTGTATCAAGCATCTTTGCACACTCAGCTATAGCCATGCATGTAAATGTGCTTTCATATGTTGAGTTTGTAGCAACCGCACATTTCGCTGTGTTGATGCCGTCAGTTCATAAGATTTGCTCTCTCTCTCAGAGAGACATATAAAATAAAGCAAACATTTTCTATTTCGGTTTAGATTTTAAACCAAATTTTCTATATATGAAGCCTAGAAAATAAATTACATAAAACATTTTGGTTTGATTTTTAAACCACGAACTTTTTGGTTTTAATTTTAAACCACGCATAGCAAAACATCATTTTCTCGACTGCCTGGACTAAAATTTAAACCAGAATATATTAAAAATTGCTTAAAACTATTGACTGGTTTAAAAAGTAGACTATAAAAGATTAAAAAAGGCAGTAGTCCCAGCGCGGTTTAAAAATTAAACCCAAATTTTTGACCGTGTAAGCCATGTCTTTTACCCCTTTAATAAATGCGTCGATAAATTTTGAAATCGGCCGATAACCACGCCCACCTCTCATATAATGGAGCCAAGCTCGGGATGTGTTGACTTATTTTTGTTTAGTTTTTTTGATGTTTATTATTTATTTAAAAAAATAGTTCATTAGTTGGTCTTACTTAATACAAAAAGTAGCAAATGAAAAGTAATTCCCCATAAACGGTGTATACATTACTTTTCGATAGGCGTAGAAGTTTTTAAGAAATTTATAACCATTTCCAGATTTATGAAAAAATAAAAAATTTAAACATAGCAGAAAAAAAATAAAAGAACAGAATTTTTTTTAGTAAATTTTTTCATTCGGATTTACAAAAAAAACCTACTAGCGAAGAAAATCGTTGGATAAATAAAAAAAGTTGTAAAAGTCTAATGAAAATGTGCAGTGATCAAAAAATGTAAATGTTAAATTTCGACATTTTTTTAATTTTTTCATAAAATAACACAATCAATAAATTCCTTAGAAACCACTTACTAGGCCTACCGAAAAGTATGTACACACAAAAAGTTTTTTGGGAATTCTTTTAACTTTCGTTTGCTACATTTCGCTTTAAGATTGTGCAACTGCTGAATGGCTGAAGTAAACAGCAAATTGCAAATGTCTCGAAAATTTGTCCATAAGAAATACTAACGCGATTTCCAAAACCAGCGAGTGAAGCTATATGAGAATTGGATACTGGCATCCTGCGCACATTTTTGCTGTAAACCATTGTTATTAAATGACGTCACGAATTTTATCGTCACATATACATACATGCATGCAAATTATTATTATGTGTATTGAAGGCGTATAATTTTCTCCCCGCATTAAGTCATTGCGTAATGTTAGCGATTTGTAGTTTGTGCGGTTGAAAGGTACATAGTTTTTTTTACTGTTACCTAAATACCGTACATATTTATAAAAAGTTGTGTTTTATTCAATAAAAAATCATTCGAAGTACTTGTGGAATGGGTTTAATTTGTCTTATTAATTACATAGAGATTTTTAATAAATTCTCTTTTTTTTTCTTTTTTAATCCCATTGCAGATATTACACATGCACATTGCAAATATTGAGAAATTACCATTAAGCACAACGGGTTCACCATTATTGATACGTTGCAAAACTTTCCTATCGGTCACATTTGTAATTCCAAAGGATTCTGAGTGTCATGACGTGTACACCTCTTTAATGAAGCTTTATCAACCTGGTAAGCATTGTTACAAGTTTTCACATTTTATATTAGGGGTGTCCTTTATGATCTGAAGTTTGACTAATACTGGTACATACATATGTACATTGTAGGTTTTTGAAAATTCCGTTAGTTACTCTCATATACAGCCTATACCAAGGCGTACATATTGAATCGGCTGTAGCAGTAGACGAACTAATAAGAATTTTTTCAAAATTTTTGGTATGTAAAATTTCAGATATTGTTAATATTTTTCACAAAAATTCTTGAACTGTAAAGATGTATTTTCATGCGAAAGCATTTTTCATAAATAGAGTAGAAAGGGCGGTTTTGGAATGGTCGCTTAACTCTGCAGCACAAACGCTGATTTCTTCTGGATTTGGCAAAGCATGGATCGATGCTTCGGACAAGAAATAAAGTGGCACAAATCTTTCGAATATATATATTTTTTTTCTGTATATTTTACGATAGTAAAAAAAAATTTGATTATATCTTTGACACTTCAGAGACCAGAAGCAATAACAAAATAAACGCAAATGTTGTTTTTACTGAAATGCTACTACTGTTTCCCAGAAGGCATACCCTTTATTACATTTTTGCCTGTCTACTTAAGTTAGTCCTCATGGCGTATGAGTTATCTCTGAATATCAATAGGTTTATTCCCTTACGAGCCGGCGGGATCCCGCAGATGTCTAAGAGGGAAACCATCGCAGGTCTGTGTAATCATGTTGCATATGTACATGTTACATATTTGGAATTTTTAGCATTTTTCTGGAAAAAAATAATAATTAAAAAATTTTACTTAAAAACAACATTTTTAAGAATTTGTATTTTTTTTATTTTTATTAGTAGGCAAAGGACACTAGGTCGACGGGATCTGAGAAGGATGCATAGTACTCAAAAATTTATTTTCAACGCTGTATTGCACTTTTTAATCGTCTCATAAATAGAAGATTGGAAAGAAATTTCCATTTTGACTGTTTTTATAATTCACCCACAATAAAAATTTCTACTACCCCAAAGCTCTATCAAAGTAAGTTTTTTTTGGTGACCCAGTCTAATGTACATTAGCGTGTGCATTATTTAAAAGGAGACAGATTTTTTGTAAAGCAACAAAGTAAAGCTCGGTTTGTTATAAAAACGTACTCTGCGAAAAATTTTCAAAATCTATTTTGACTATTTTTAAAATTCACCTACGACGAAAATTTGTACTATTCCAAAGCTCTTTCAAAGTACATTAGCGTGTAAAGTAAAGCTTGTTTTGTCATAAAAAAAAATCTATTTTGACTATTTTTAGAATTCACCTACGACGAAAATTTGTACTATTCCAAAGCTCTCTCAAAGTACATTAGCGTGTAAAGTAAAGCTTGTTTTGTTATAAAAACGTACTCTGCGAACAATTTTCAAAATCGAATAACGGAAAAACTGTCCTCGGAGGCCCAATAGTATGTAAATTGAGGCACATCTTTTCATTATCCGATTTTGCAAATTTTTTTCAGAGCACGTTTTTATGACCAATGAGGCTTGCTTTGTAGATGAAATTTTAAAAGTAATGGCAATCTTATAAATGTCGCCGACGAATTTACAAAACTGCCCATCGACTAGTTGAAAAATCACCTATCTTATGGCACTGTAATTTTAAAGAACAAAAAAAAATGTTTTTCTTTAAGTCTGGTATTTCATCTATCATTTTTGCCACAATTGCGATTTAAGCGGTTTTGAAACTGGCTAAAGGGCAGTTTTGCAAAAGGATCGACGATTTTTCTACATATTACGTAATGCAAAACTTTTTGCGCCCTCCGGTAGAGTTTTATAGACACACATTAAAAGAAACAATTAAATATTCGTATTTTTGTATATTTACATTTTTTTCATAAGTAAGAACATATAACTTTACCTATAGTTGGAAAATAAAGGATACTCCTAATGTCATGGAAATATAATCGTATTTACATAGTAACGTACATACAGCTAGTAGATTTTTCTGCTATACTAAGTACTTGGGTACGTTATGGTCCATTAATCTAAATGATTGCTTTTTAATTGCAGTTTCCATTAACAAGTTATACTGCTTCAACTACCAGCCAGCCAAGGATGATTTTCCAAAGTCATCAGGTTGGGATTTCTTCAAGTTGGAAAACGAATTCAAGCGTATGCGAGTAGAAAATGAGATTTGGACGTTGTGCACTTTGAATATGAACTATGAATTATGCGACACGTATCCGCGGCAAGTTTATGTGCCACAAGAGGCAAACACAGCCATGTTGATTGGCAGTTCACGTTTTCGTTCCAAAGGTCGCCTGCCAGCGCTCACGTATTTGCACTCGAATAAGGTAAGTAAATGGTATAAATGTTGTAGTTAATTGACGTCGAGAGCAAAACTTCTCAACATATAGTCTTCACATTTTAGAAATATACACAGGCAGAATAGTATTCGGTGCAATCGATACCTCTGTACATATGTATGTAGGTGCATAAATATGTATGCTTAAACTTCTGTTCAGTGGCGCAAATGCATGCAAAGTATAAAGTTAATAAATAAGAATAAAGCGCGTGCCTAATTTGAGAGACAGCTACTGATGGGTCAGTTAATCACATTATTCCATGTCAATTCATCTACTGTTCTGGCCGCAAGTCCATGTATATGTACATATGTATGTATATTATGTGCTTGCCTTCTTCTTCAGCTATCTATTCTGACAGATCGATGAATAGCAGAATGCATTGAATACCATTGCCTCATTTGCATTGTTTTCACACAATTGTCCTGAGCGTTTCAGTATTGAACAATAAATACGCTTTTATCTCTATGTCCTAAGAGTATTTACATAAAAATTTTGTATGTATGAATGCACATAAATCTGTAATGGATTATAAAATACTAGTTTAAGGTCCACTAATTCGTGATTAAAGGGTGCGACGGCAGGTTGTCAAATAACAGATGTCAAAAAATGGAAATTTTTGTTGACAGTTTCTTAACTTAGTCGTTACACTAATCAGCCAGCCAAAGGCGGAGCGCTCCTAATATGGAGTGAAAAGGGACTCCGTCAGCAACTCCTCGAAGGAGCGTTTTCGGAACGCTTCGAGTATGGAGTGAAAAGGGACTCTCTAAGCAACACCTCGTAGGAGCGTTTTCGGAGCGTTCCAAGTATGGATTGGAAAGGGAGTCAAACACCCCTATTGCGAATGTCGACTGGCAGTAGATAAACGACTATTAAGCGATTATCGATTATCGATGCTATTGCGAGTGTCGCTTAGTCGCTCAATTAGCGACTGTGAATACTTTTTAATCGCTCATCCTTCTATTGCTGTTTTTTAGTCGTTGGAGTTTGCGTTTATAAAATTTACATAAGAAAGTGGTACTATAATGGATAAAAAGTAAGTCAATTGAACTGGAAGTTGTAAAAAATTGTGAAATATACATATGCATGTATGTGTCTGAATTACAGATCAAAAATTATAAGCAACAAAAGGCAACTTGCGCGGTTGGTCGTACTGATGTAGGAGAGTGAAGACATACACCCCTATTGCGACTGTCGACTAGTAGTAAATAAACGACTGTTAGTCGATTATCGATTATCCGTGGTATTTTCAAAGTCGTTTTCTCGTTCAATAAGTGCGTGTTAATAGTTTATTGTCGCTCATCCTTCTACAGACAAACAGTTGTAGAAAAATTAGCGATAAAAAACTCTTCACAATCGCTTATTGAACGAGAAATCGACATTCAGAATGCCATGGACAAGCGATAATCGAAAAAGAGTCGTTTATCTACTACTAGTCGACACTCGCAATAAGGGTGATAGGCAAAGGAATTTCCGGAAAGAGTAGGGTAGGAAGCTCCGCTTCTATTGGAAAAGATACATATACAATATTTCTTGTGCATATAACTCCGGCTACGCCATCCACAGTGTTTTTGCGCAGAACCAACATCAAAAGTTTATACAATAAAACTGCATAATTTATTAATTGACTAGTGCTCGGAAAATTGAAATCTTTATTTTAAATTAAAGTTGAATTCTTTCAATACACTTGTTATGTTGTTATGTTAAAGTTTTTAAACTCGGGTCACGCGTTTGGACACAAAAACCCAACATCATTGTACAAAAAACTTAACCG
>NW_016158256.1:98847-107179 GCF_001687245.7 Rhagoletis zephyria | reverse complement strand
GTATATTATTTAGCCACGGTACCCGTATCAGTTGCCCCGCCATCCTATTGAAGTATTTCGGCTGTGAACAACGGGTTTGAAATGCGACAATATCAATCGCTCTTAGAGAGAAATTTGTGAGGTCGCTGATTAAGAATCGGGATGCAAATTCTTAAAATTTAAAATCGAATACATCTGGCGGGAGGTTAGTCATAAAGTCGTTAAATCCTCTAAAAACTAAATATTAAGAGCTTATTATTATTATTATTATTAAACTTACAAAACTCAAAACGTCGTAGCCAAAAATTTTTGAAAAGTTATTGAATGGTTATATGACCCCAAATACTGAGTTCCTGTGGCCACTGGATATGGGACCAGTTTTTTACATAAAATACATTTGTTTGTGTATTAACAATTTTTTAACATGAATAAGACACTCATACGCCATGTTGCACAAATTTCCCTTTTTGAGATTTTTCACTAATTCGAAACATTTTTTTATAGCTATTATCCCATACCTCATTAGGAATATTTTTAAAGGTTTTTGAATAGGGTTTCACCTGTTTAAAAAATTTAATTAAATGTTGGCGTTTTGGCGCCATGCGGGTTCACTAGTTATCCCATATTTACTGCGTTTGGTATCTAATTTAGTAAGAAGTAGGAGGTTATCAATTAATCGGAATATTTTTGTTTTATACACGAGTATGTTACCGGATAACTTTGGCCCACGTGAATCGTTTTTGATAATTCTTTTTTCTTTATCGGAAATGTGGTACCTTAAGCGTGGCCCCATACTGATTTTTGTCGATTCGATCATTGGATTATGAAGAAACTAATGGCATTCCTAAATGTTTATATGAGCATCGAAGTCGGGTTTTTATTGCTTAAAAATTACTTCTTTTTTATACACTGTTGTTCTGCTTGACGCAATTTTCTTAGTATAGTGCTTGCCATATGACAAACAGCGGACCAATTTTCTGTTGACTCAAGCTTGATATCCACAAGATTATCAAACTTAAGTGGCCTGCCCACCTTCTTCGACTGCCGGCCCTGTACAAAAAGCGCAAGATGGGTCATCTTCATGAGTAAAGATGAGTAAGTACGCTTTACGCTTTAAAGCAGCCATGTCCGGTTAGTATTTATTTGAGTCAGGTAGAAATCAACCTCTCCTTGTCTTCTGTCAAGCCATTTGCTTTCACTCGAAATAAATCAATATGTACAGCGTCCGTCAGTTGAGTTTGCATTCCAAAGCGTTGTCCCGAGGACGAATCCTTGTGGCTCGCCACCAGAAATATTCAGGCTCTTTGCGTAAGTCGTAAATTAGGCTAAATTGTACGACTCGACAGGAATAAGTAAACGACGAAAATCGTCGATAACTATGCAGTTCTGCCTAGCTTTTCCGTTTTAATACACTAGTCAATTGGAAATTTTGGGCAATGACGTGAAATATTCGATACGATTCGCAAAGAGGCTGATTATATTTTTTTTACTCCGTCGTCTGTTCTATAGAAGAGTGTCCGGTCTAAGGGATAGTTGCTAATAAACGTCCGTAAGTATGTTGGAACTTTAAACTTCGGAAGGGCGTGGAGTATCTGTTGCCAACTTGCAGTACTAAATGCACTCTTCACATACAGAGTAACCAGCAAGCATTACTTCTTCGATCCGTCTTTCGATCGCTTCCCGCTGGCCACTTCTTCCGCCAGCTGCTTAACTAACATGGCCGCTCCTGCAGTTGATCTACCCTTTCCGAAAATGTTATTTATCATATACTTTAGAAATTTTCCCGTCGTGTCAAGCATACATATATAGGGCTTTATGCTAAAGAATCTCCTGGTGGTTTTAAAGCCTTGGGTTGGATGACTTAACACTGCTGCTTCCAAATATCAGGGAACACACCTTCCGCGAAGCACTCATTAAACGTGCGAACAAATACTTCTGGACTCGCCTACGAAATAAGTTTAAGCACTCTGTTAGGAATGGAATCCGGGCCTGAAGATTTTCGGTCTCTAAAGCAATCAGGAAAAAACACACATTCTTTTTGGAAAGTTTTCTCTTGTAAAAGTTGGCTTCCAGGGGGAAAGCTCGTTAACGATTTGCTCTACCCTTTCAGGACATACATGTTATGTATGTACATATATACGTACTATGTATGTAAGTGTAAGTGCGCTTAACTGCTATTTACACTATCATAAACTTCGCTAATAACAAATTTATGAAATGCTGAAAAATCTCATTTATATAGCCTTGTAAAAAGGAAAAACAGATCCGGTGCATAAATACACTGTAAATGTATGCATGTGTGTGTACATTTCAATTCAGGAAACTTAAGTAAATATTCATATGCGGAACTTGCTTAAATTTTTTATTTCTCTTTTCTCCCATTTCTTAATTTTTTGCATGCAGGCTTCAATCTGTCGCTGTAGTCAGCCATTGTCGGGCTTCAGTGCACGCTGTTTGGAAGATGAGCAGATGCTGGAGGCGATACGCAAAACAAACCCCAACACCGACTATATGTACGTTGTGGACACTCGACCGAGGGTAAGTGAAATAGATACATATATACATACATACGTGCATATATACATATGTATGTATGTTCATTAGAGCGTACCGAAAAAAAATGTTCGCCGATGTCTGAAGTATTTTTGTGTGGAAATGTCGAAAGAAAAACTTTTTTTTGGCCGAACGTAGTGGTTGCATTTTCAATTTTTCGTCATTTGCAGTCGTATCTTCAGGTATTATATATTGCAGTTTTGGTCTCTAGGAGATAATTTTGTTTTCTCCCAAAGTTCATTAACCTCAAGTACCGCGTCGTAGTACTTACCCTCCAGATCTCAGTACTAGGGTAACTAATGTGCCGTCCTAAGTTGCTATCTCCACAAGCAAATGTTTTTGTCTTGATAATGTTATCGGCAATATTTTGCCAATGGAGACCGCATATTGCTATTGGCCAGCAGAATTTATCAGAGCTTTTATCTTGACAAATATTGCCAGCAATTTGGTACTTTGACAGCTACATTTTCATTTGCGCGATGACTTCGTGGCGGCAACATTATTGATATTTTAATATAAAAATAAAAAATTGGATGTTATCTATTAAAATATTTGTTATTATGTACTTAGATTTGAAATAAAAAACGTTCTAAGTTTTTTAAGTGATTAAATCCGACAAAAATAGCCCGCCTTACAAATGCCTTTATCAAGATAAAAAATGTCCACGCGCAAATATTGCCTCTGATGAAATTTATATCAGTTAATAAACATGACAGTTGGTAGGCAAAAGCTTTGCCTGTGTGTTTTACTGTGTGTCAGTAAATGAAAGGACGAACTTTTTTGTTAGCTTTTAATGTGATCCCGTCTAATGTAAATGCATATTTGTCTATGCACTTATGTATGAATGTGTTAAATTTGCTCAACTTATTTCAACAAGCAATGCACAAGTGCAGACATGCGGCATCTCTGGGCATACCACAGCAATGGTTGTGTTGCAAGTGTGCCCTGCGGAATATGCACCCACTTAAAACTTTTATGTGTCGACAAATAGGCAGCAAATGTACATACATATTATTTTATTTTAATCTTTGTTTTATTTGAGAAAATAGTTAAAGTAGAGAGGTCGGGTTTACAAATAATCGCATTGTATGAAAAGCCTAATAGAATGATAATTTCACACAAGGAGTTAAAAATATGTTGTATTTTTCTTTTTAGGAAAAGAATTTTCAATTTTTACATAACCTCTGTTTTACAATAAACGCGTGTTATGAGACTTCCGTATGATTTTTATTTTTTTTTTCTACCTAGACTACCTTTCAGTCGCTTTTCTTGCAGGCGAGGGGAAACATTTTTGAATTAGAATTCAAATTCCCGAAATATCACAATACTCATGGACTACAGTTATATATCGTCCCGTTCTCTTGATACCTAATATTACCACTTTTAACAGCTGTTTAAGCGTCGCCCTTTTTGAAAATAGAACAAAGACTTAATGAGGGTTCTCACTACTGTTAGTGGAACCAGAATATTAAGTAAAAAATGCGTTTATTTATCCTAGGGGAAGAAATTTAGCATTTTTTCTTACACTCTCTAAAATACCTCTATTGCAGATACGAGGTTAAGCAGAAACGGAACGATATGTACTATTTCCTAATATTTATTTTTGAAAAAAAAAATTACATTTAATTACATTTCCCTCGAATAGATTAATGCCATGGCCAATCGCGCCGCAGGTAAAGGCTACGAGAATGAAGCTTTTTATGAGAACATCAAATTCCATTTTCTGGGTATTGAAAATATACACGTGCAGCGTACCAGTTTGCAAAAATTAATTGAAGCTTGCGAACAAAAGACACCTACAATGAGTGGCTTCCTAATGCGTTGGAGTCATCAGGCTGGTTAAAAATATTCGTTCCATTTTGGATACTTCAAGGTAATTATGTATATGATTATAGAGTTTTAAAAATGGGGAATTTGCTTCTTCAAAATAATGGAACTAGTGACAAAGACCAAATTTGTTCGATGGTAGTTAAACATTATTTGTTTCAATGCGTTAAATCAAGTGGAAATTTTATATAGCCCTTTTCTTCTGTTTCTGTCAATTCCGCAGTCCGGTTTTCCAAGTCGATATTATTTTCATTTTATTTAATTTTGATTTTTTTAATTTACTTTTCTTTTATTTATTAGTTTTTATTGTTTTACAAAGAAAAACTAAAGCATAACGCTAAGACCTTCTCATTAGCACATCTCTCAATAGTCTTTCGACGGAGCTTCCTATAAAGTTGCCTGAATTGACAATTGTCTTACGAAAGAGTTTTGTCCTGATGACAACTATTACAGTATTTGTATGCTAAGTTGTCGTTCAATCACATTTCTTTGATGAATCAATAAACTTAAATACTCCCTTTCCTCTTTCGTATTTTACTATATCTAGCTTTATTGCAAGCGCTGTTGACAAAGGTGTCTCGGTAGTGGTGCACTGCTCGGATGGTTGGGATCGGACAGCACAAGTTTGCTCATTGGCTGCTTTAATGTTGGATCCCTACTACAGAACGATCAAAGGATTTCAGGTAAATGATAAATTTTGTATTGCACTACGTAGCGTTAACTTAATATGAAAAGGCCCTTCTCACATCGTCTCTGAAATGCAAAAAAAAAACTTAACGAACTACAATTTTTTATTGCATAAAATGGTGTGGGGACTTTAATTCATGAAATGCATCACACTGTGCAACGCATTTTTTCTAACGTAAAAACAACCAACACAGGTCGATAGTACTGATCTAGAATAGCGAAACCCAAAAGGTTTTGCAAAGTTCGCTTCCGCATTAGATTCCATGACCCTAAAATTGTTGCACATGTAATCAAGGTGAATTTTTGATTTTTAGTAAGTTCGTAATTCGGGAGGATGTGAGATAGGGCCTTTCTATGTACATATATTAAGGTAACTATATACGCAAAATATACTAAATTCTTACATCTCTCATATAGGCTTTATTGAAAAAGACTGGCTGGCATTTGGACATAAATTCAGTGAACGCTGTGGACACGTACAAACTGATCTGCGTGAAGTCTCACCAATTTTCACACAATTCCTAGATTGCACTTGGCAGTTGATGACTCAACGCAGTGATGCTTTTGAGTTCAATGAACGTTTCCTGCTTATCCTGCACGATCACGTGCATTCATGTCAATTTGGCACCTTTGTCGGCAACTGTGAGAAGGATCGACTGGATTTAAAGCTTTCAGAGCGCACATTCTCCCTGTGGGGTTTCATGGCCAATCACCTGAATGAATATATCAATCCTTTGTATAAACCTGATGTTGATGAAACAATCAAAGCCAATTTGGCTCCACAATGCATTAAGTAAGCAACGACAGCTGGTAGCACAAGCAAATTTGCTTAAGTAATTGAAATTCATTGCAGATTTTGGCGTGGTATGTTTAGTCGTTTCGAAAGTGGCGTACATCCACGTGAACCACTTAGCGACTTACTGCTTGCGAGTAAGGATCATTGTACTTCATTAGAGGATCACGTCAGCATTTAACAAAGGTAAAATGAAATATGGTATGCAGTCGCTATCATTAATGCGCTTTACTAATTTGATAATTCTTATGTCTTGCAGCGCATAGCAAGCTTCAAAAATTATATTTCCAAGTCCGCTAAGAAATTGCAAGATGCAACCGCTAAATCTTACAAAGAGCCTCCTGCAACAGCAGAGATCAATGACAACAAGTGCTTAAATTCGATTAATTGTTAATTTATAGTGCATTTACACCAAGACTTAACTCCAGTTTGTGCCTATTGGAAAAACGAGATTACAACTCGAAGGGGGTAATTTCTCATATTGAGTACAAACAAACGAGAGTAGAAAATCAAAAAGAAAGCAATATACCTTGCCGATCACTCCATGTTAACTGCAGTTAAGCTTTTGGTGGAAATACCTATTGCACACCTAACCGTGATGTAATTCGTTAATTTTACGATTTCCCAGGTACAATTACGACAAAAAGATGAGTGAACTCTCATCTGCCGATGATGATCACCCGCTCAAGCCAGCAGAAATGTCGTTTGCAAACCTTTCGGTAACTATAGCAACAACAATTACATACTCATGTATATAAATTATGCAATTTCTTTTATTTTTTTAAGCTGAACGAGCGCATTGATGCCACGAGCATTAAAGAGGAAATAAATTCTGTAGCTGTTGACTGGAAATCGATGCGTAACGTGACAGCTTGTTCCTGCTCAACACCATTCGACCAATTCAGCAAGAAGGTGAGTTAAACTAGTCAAAATTGCTATGCTATAAGCTGACTTATGTATACTCAATAAAATTTTCGCAATGTAAATTTTTCAAGAAAGTGATCTACAGGGGCTGATTAATCATTTTAAAAGGTCAGATTTTAAAAAGAAATATCTCCTCGCGCGCAGGTCACCAAGGATCTTGACACGACGGATCTTTATATCCGATTGATAAGCAGAAAGATAGTAGAAAAATAAATTATACAAAAGGACGTTCAACTTGAGCATTGAATCGAATATTTTTGAAAATTTACAGAAAGGCTTTTGGAGATTTAGATAGCAAAGCATTTCGCTACTCATATCCTCACTATGTAGACGTTGTACGGACGGCAGTCCACAGTGTGGCGCTGTAACAGGTCTGTAACTTCGACCAAGGTTTAGTTACGCGGTTCGATTTGTGTCGGGTAAGGCAGCTTTTACCATAAGGACTAATATAAAGTGAAAATAGTAGGCGCGGAAAAATAGAGCATGGTCGACATTTTTGTTCTATCAAGCTTTATGCCTAGGTCTTGACACGGAATTTTTCGTAATATATGCAAAGTTTTTTATTCTAATTTCTTTTCGCAAATTTTTTATAAAAATATAGCACCTACTACAACAAAAAACATAATAATAATATCCCTAAGCTTTGTGCAAAAGTCAGGGAAATTCAAAAAATTCGCATACTAATTTGCAACCTTCCAATCAGATTTTTTAGAAAAGTTCTAAGGATGCAATTTTATAACCCATTTGTTGAGTTTTGGCAATTTTTTCACGCAGTTTCTTCCATATAAAGTATATGTACGACAATTTTTTTAGTACCTACCGACCGTAAGAAAATTTCCGAAATTTAGATAGTTATTGTTGTTGTAGCGGCTACAACAACCCCGCCCAGATCGGCGGATATCTCAGTCGTTGTCGTCGAGTTCCACTAACGGCAGCCCCAAGAAGCGTGCAGCCTCTATGGGGTCGGTCCACAGGGACGTCGTCGTTAGGGTTGTGGGGTTTTCCGGGCATGAGAAGAGATGTTTCGAGTCGGGAGGGGTCTCTCCGCATGCCGGACATTCGTTCGGCACATCCGCGTTTAGCCTACTCAGGTAGGAGTTTAGCCCGCTGCAGTAGCCAGAGCGAAGTTGGGCTGTTGTTGTTCTGGCCCCCCGAGGCAGATGGAGCTCCGTCGCGTCAATGTCCGGTGTTTGTGTGCCTAGAACGGCATTCACAGTTCTTGAATCTACATAACTCGAGACTGCGTCCCTGTGAATGCCGTTCAGGGCCTGTCTGTGAGCTGACGGGTCTAGAGGCTGCTTAATGAACCTCTGGACTTCGTCCGTCAGTTCATATATATGCCTCCTGACGTGCCTCGGCGAGGGCTCCTCTGCAAGCAGCTGTCTATTTGGGTGGCCACATCTGTGGCTCCCAACCAGAAACTGCTTGCAGAACATCGTGTTGTGCTCCCTAATTGGGAGCATTTTCGCCTCATCGTGGAGGTGGTGTTCTGGTGACGCTGGTGGTCGCTGTCCTAAGTGCTGTTTTTTGTACCGTCTGTAGCTTCGTCCACTGCGTCCTACTAGTCCC